>NW_021636708.1:0-246625 GCF_004799145.2 Neltuma alba
TGTTCAAAATGCTTGGCTGTCACAACAAAGTCAGATTCAAAGGACTCGTTTAGATGGTGAAGGTTCTTTTGCTCTTAACTTTTCTCTGCATAATAGGGGATTAGTGACCAATGATATCCAAGTCAATTTTTCTGGCCTGTTTGAATTTAGTGTTCCGCCCATTCTCTTGAATGTGGCCTTTTGGCATGTAGCAAGGAAGACATGTCATCTGCTTTTGTTGAGAGAATCAGAGAACTAATGGATTCACTACGATACCTTGACTTGTTGTCGCTCATCCTTTGTGAACTCTCTTTTCTATACATTATATGCCTGTTGCATGACTTTAACTTTTGAGGAAATTTATGTAACTTCTCTAAAATAAAAAGTTTTTACATTTTAGTCCAATTTTAAGATTTTTTTTTTTTTTAAAATAAAGTGCCTTATGTACACCCCTCTCAATTATATTATGGGATTTATTTGAGGAAAAGAAGAATGAAATGTATATTTTGAAAAGCTAGCAGAAGTGTATGATCTCATTAAAATTCAAGATCAGCCTGTAATTTATTCCAACTTTTTTTAAGGCAACTTAAGAAAGGTTTTGTCTTTTACATGTGCATATACATGGGAGTGTCTGTGTTCTTGCATATGCTCACGGACTTATAGTTGTTTTAGGAAAGTCTATTTCTGACATGGAGAGAGAGATTTGATTGATAACTTAGTTGTATTTTTTTTATCTGTTATCTAATAACATTTATTTTTGTATCTAATTTATGCGTCTTTCTGCCTCTGCATGGATAGCTGTGGCACACGAAATTGAGCGTCAAGGCTCCTCTGATTCTGAAGATGATCTTCCACCTATTGAAATGAACATGAATCATTTGAATCGAATCGAGAGTGATGAAGAAAGCGAGTAAGTGGATGTTAAAATATCCATTGTTCGATCTCGCTCACAGCATGCTGCCATCTTAGAAGTAATCTGGAGACGTGCACAATGCCCCAAATATATTGGCTAGCTTCGATTTTAGTACACAAGGTGTCATATAGTTCCCAGCTCGCGATTTGCTATTATCTATCAAATTTCGCCTTTTATATTCATTACCTGTCATTTTAAATATGAAGAGGTGACGGAAGTGCTAGCTTGCAGTAATTACGTTTACGCTCTCTCATTCCTTTGCATTTTGAATGTATGTTTCGATTTTCTTCTTGCATTTTGAATGTAGTTTTTGGTGACTTTGTTCCGTTTTAGAATAAAAATCACAGCTTCATTGTCGTTATGCTTAACTGCTAGGCTTTACACACTAGGAATCTGAGAGCATTTGAAACATTTTCAAACCACAACATTCGAGTTAAAAAAAATTCAAATTGTTGGATATCATAGGGGTCAAGAGTATTTTCCTATTATTTTTCATACCCCAATCCAAGGCTTCAGAAAACCAATTAAAGCGCGCGCGCACAAAGCGTATCTACACGGCCAGCCCATGAGAAATGAGACCATCATAGTGCCACGTGTAAAAGTTGGCGTTTTACGTATTCTACACGGCCAAATCTTACCGTTAAAGCCAAACGATGAGGACCCACTCAAGCCAAGGCCTGCACTCTGCCGGTGTCTGCCTCCTGTGAGGAAACTGTCGTCGCCAATGGAAGCATCTGGTTTTCGATATTTTTCATGGGATGAGACTCGGATATGTGTTGTGTCGCATCATCATAGCGGGATCCAATTGAGTAGTCTTTCTTAAATAAAAGAAAATCAAATGGTTTGAAGTTGAACTAGTTCCAGGGAACATCTCCAAGACATGATTATGTTGGACGAGAGGATTGATGTGAGGGTTTAAGTCTGACCATGGATTTATTGTCGTGCAGATTCGTTACGTCGATGTTACCTGGTTTGGTTGGCTTTCCAGTACGATTCTCCTGAAATTTGTCCGCCTCAGTTTGGGACTTCAGCGAAGATATCCCCATCTGATGATACTGAAGAAGAAAACAGAGAATCGGTTTCATCTGAGAAATCCCGAACATTGGATACGGTTAGGGGGTCATGATGTCACAGAGTGGAGATCCAGCTCCCGTAATATCGTGCAATGTGATTATATGAGAGTCCGGTTTCTCCTTGCCGTATTTTTCCCGCTGCATTTGGCTTCGGTTTGGGAGTGATTAGGTCAAATTCTAGTAATGCAGAAATTTAGGGCCTGTTTGGTTTTGTTTTTTTTGTTTTTTGTTTTCAAAACATTTTATAAAACTGTTTTCTAGAACAATTTTTGAAACCAAAAAAACAAAAATCTGTTTGGATGTTTATTTTAAAAAATTATATTTAAAAACAAAAAATACAAAAAGTTGTTTGGAATAATTGTTTTTAAAATCATATATTGAATGTCACTGTTTTTTAATACAATCACAGCCTTTGCAGCTTCAAATAAGAAACAGGTGGTACAAGAAACATAACAATGACAACATATAATGCATCATACATGATTACATGCATTATTCATAATTCAAACGAGACAGAACAGGAATCATAAACAGTCCAGTAGCAAGATAAATCTGAAATATTCATTATAAGCTCGATCATCTATATTGATTAAAGCTGTTACTATAGAATGTGCAAGATAAATCTGAAATATTAATGTAAAAGAAAAATCATAAAACAGATATTCTTCTACCTCTTCCAGTAGTTCAGCTTGGCCTAGCACTGCAATCATGCAACCGTAATGTTTAAATGATGGTTTGATCTCATATTTATCCATCACTCCTCAAACACCTGGAGAGAGCATTTTCAATAGATCCACATTAGCAATATATGTCAATTATTGCTGTTACAACAATAACGTTAAACTCAAAGTCGTTCTTATACAATCATGAATCCATTTCCCTTGTTGAAGTGAGCCGATGAGCACAAGCATTCTCACTAGGCTCAATCCCTTCTTCCTGCATCCTGTGGAAAAGCTCTAATAATGCCTCCATCAGTTTCCCGTTTCTTACAGACCCGCTAATCATAGAATTCCTTGTGACAGAGGCTCTTGTAAGCATTTCATCAAACAGGTTCTTGGCCTCTTCAGTTTCCCTCCATTTAGAAGGACCTATGATCAATGAGTTCAAAATTATAACATCAACGAGACCATCAAACACTCTCTTCGCTTCACTGAAGAGCCCACTATTCGCATAAATATACACCAGTCAACTACGAATAAATCCATCATTTTCAAGACCCAATTTCAAAACTCTCTCCCATGAAGATGAGCTCCTTCATGTCCAAGACCCATCTGAGCAAGTCTTAAAAGCCGACATTCAGGTTGAGTCTCTAAGTACATTTCAACGACATGAATAATATAGTAGTTAGATAAAGCAACAGAGCATATCAAACTATCATTCATAAAAGTAGCAAGACAGAGGAGAGCAACGTTAAAGGAAGTTTTCAACATTGTGGAAGAAGCATAATGCCATACCTGAATTGAACTCAAACTAAAGACAAGCTCTCTTGTTTTCATAACTTCGTAGCTCTATCAAACGGCGCCACCAAAGCCGCTGTCCTTACCCACTAAATTGTATACACGAAAAGCCACTAAATGGTACAAATTAGATTTCAGTTGAAAAATTGACTAAACTAATCAGTTAGGAAGAGAGAGTATAGATTGATGACTCACCGATTGAGGATTGAAAAGGGAGGAAGGAGAGACTGGGGACTAGAAATGTTGGAGGAATGAGGAAGCAGCAATGAGGGAGAGAGGGGTAAGGAAATGAGTGCACCGGAGATATCGATGAAGTGAGGAGATGACGAGCACCGAGATTAGAGAATGGACTATGAACACGGAAGGACGAATCTTTAAAGAAAACTCTTCAATCGAGAAACAAGCATATTTTTATGAACTCTTAAGTCTAAATTATTAAATTTGATATTATTTTTATCCTAAATATAAGAGCTAATTGACTAATTTGAGTAGATTAAGAAAATAAATTAAGTTAGTTATTTGTAATAAATAAGTGTTGTCTTTTTTTAAAATATTTTTACTAATCAAGTTTATTAGTTAGAACTATTATTATTAGAAAGATTATTTTAAAAATAAATAAATAAATATAAAAAATAAAATAAATTATAATATTTAAGATTAAAATGAAAATCAGACGAAAGTCTCGCGTTAAGAAGCAAGGTAGCATGACAGTTTCTTATCGCCGTAGACCATTCACGTAACAAACGCCGTGTGGGACATAAAAGCCCAAGGCATGGCCCTCTTATCTTCCTGCTCAGCTTTTTTTCCCTTTGCCTGACCTAAATGTCAGGCACTGCCCTAGCATTCATCTTTGTTTAATGGTCTGAGAATTAAGACTGCCTGGGTTTCTTTCCTTTCCTTTCCTTTCCTTTCCTTTCCTTTCCTTTTTCTAGCCATAATTGGCAGGGTTTCAAAGAATTGATTTTAATTAAAGATGCATTATCGGGCCTCAGCTTTGGCGAACTTGCTTGTCCCCGAAGCATCGGGTCACTGCCGCAAGTATCTGTGTTCAATTTATTTATCATTCATTAATTATAACATTAACCAACATATTTTGCCCCAAAAAAATAGTTATAGACACATCCCCTTAAGTAAGGGTGGTATCTCTCTTGCATGCTAGTTAACAGGGGAGAGCTGACCCGAAGCACATCGACAGTGATTCGGTGAAAATAGTTCATACAAAAGCAAGATATATGTAGCTCTATTATTATTATTATTTTATTTTTTTTGGTTCTGTTGGACAGTAACATATAAGCAGCTCAAGTGGTCAACATTTCATTGCTTTCCTTAAAATAAAATCTCTAACAAAGAGTGGCAAATGGTACATGATGGTCATGACGAAAGAGTGATGGCCATGGGAGAACCATGCAGGTGGTTTCTTCCTCAGGATGGCAGCTACAGTCTGTTTAGCGAATTCGTCCGTAGGGGTGGACTTGGATTTCTGGGAAAAGTAAGCTCTCTCTCGGATGGCAGCTTCAAAAGGCTTGAATAAGTTCCGTTCAGGCATGCGGTCGTAGCTAGCTGCTGCAGAATGTCCAATATTTGACTTTATAGCTCCAGGGACCACAGTCACGACATCAATTCCAAAATGGCTCAGTTCCAACCTGTAAATCACATTAATGTATCCAAAAAAGGAAAAAAAAAAATCAATTAGGTTGAAGTGAGGTTATGCACAACCGACTTTTGTCACCGATACTATTGTGAATTGTCACTATAGTAGATTTAGGGGTGTTTGGCTACTTAAAAACATTTTTACACAAATCATGATAAACTTCTCTGAATAATTATTTCCTATACTGTAAAATCACTCTTAAAACTATAATTTTGATTATATCCGAGCACCATTTTAAGCAACTTTGAACACAAATTCTATGAAACAAGTTTGAAGGACAAGCAAGTTACCTGAGCGTATCTGTTAAAGCGTGAAGAGCAGCTTTGGAGGAAGTGTAAGCACCAGACCATGGGCCTGGGGCCATAGCAGTTACACTGCCAATGTTTACAATCTTTCCCTGTTTCCTAGCCGCCATATGAGGAACACAGGCTTGAATCAACTTCAGGGGGCCTGCAAATGTGAGAGAAACGTGGAACATGCGGTCTTTTATTGGCATTTGGCAATGACAAATAATGCTCTGTTATTATACCGGTCCTCTTGTACTATGCAAAGATAGAAATTTCACATACTAGGTAGGACTGGGAAGAATGTTGGTCTTTATAAATGGTCGGTTTCAATTTGAAAAGTAGTATTAGTTCATGAGACACCATGATATTAAAGAGTTAGTTTTAGTACATGAAAATAACTACACTTGAGGTTTGAAATAAGAGTGACTAAGCTTAAACAAGTGTTGCCAACTTCTCAGAGACTATTCGCACAACTTTCCTTCCAATCTCTTCTTCTAGTAGGCTTCAAACAAGTATTCCCACCAACCCAGAATTCCTGAAGCTACTGTGCCCTCTGTTTCATAGTTCATCCCAAGATACTTTAAATCTTTGATCCATACAAGTCAACGCTACATAGCAAATTCGTAAATAAGCAACTCCATATGCTTGAATGTCAAATCCTTAAAACCTCCAAAAAAAAAAAATCATATAGGGCCTGGAAACATACACCCGCACAACCAAATTGCTCCTATCACTTAAAGGTTTGAGTGTAATCGGCAGAACTACAGAACAATTCACAACGCAGAGAGAACTTGAAGTGATCATGATACGAACCAAAAACGTTAGTGTCAAAAGTGTGGTGGATGGCGGGGAGAGGGACCTCGGCAAGTGGGCCGACGCATTGAACACCGGCGTTATTAACCAAAACATCGATCCGACCGTACTTGTTTAGGACGTTGTTGAGAGTACGGTTGATGCTGTCATCCGACAGAACATCGAGCTCTTGCAAGAAAAATCTGGGGTCTTGATCCAGATCCGCCATGGATGAGCGCGACCTACTGGTAGCCACCACTGTACAGCGGGAGGCGGCGAAGGCGCGTGCGAGAGCATGTCCTATGCCTCCCTGAGAGCAGCCGGTGATGAGAACAACGGGTTGAGGCTGGACATCCATGGAGAAAAATACGCGAATTTGGAAGAATATGAGCAGACAAGTATGTAAGTAAACTGGCCAGAAACTTAAATGAGTAGGATTTCATAAGATCCAATAGCATGGGAATGGCGTGTCCGAAGATTCATCAGATTCCCGGCCGAACTTTCGTGAAAAATTTTGATTCGTTGGCCTAGTTACCCATTCGCATTAAACATGGGAAGAGCCGAGGCGGATTTCATTTCGGACCCAGCCCACGTAGGTTGGATCTGCAAACTGATAAGCACCCATACTCATCGGATCTAAAGGGTCGAGATCTGATCTGGATAGTCTAGATTTAGTTTTAATTTTATTTTTTTTAAATAATAATTTTAACAGGTATAAGATAAAAAATAAAGATAATCTCTTAACTATTATTTTTTAAAATATAATTTTTTCTATTTTCAAATAATTATTTAAAAATATTAAATCTGAACGGTCCAAATTACTCATCAGCTGATGAGTACTGGGTGCTCATCACGCACAGGGTGATGAATTGAGCACCAAATGGGGACCCACATAGGTTGACATAAAAGTTTGAGTGTGGTATATTATATGAATGGACTGATTTAAGTAAATTAAAAAATAGTTATATAGTTATTTATAATATATAGGTGTTGTTTTTCTTAAAACATGTATGAGCTAAAATTAATATTATTATAAGAATTACTTTGAAAAAAATAGATAAATATAAAAAATAAAACAAATCGAGACATTATATTTAGGACAAAAATAACCGTAAAAAAAGTTCTTATATTAAAAACATGAGGTAGTAGTTGTTAACATAAAAATACATATTTTAGAAAAAAATTATAATTAATGAAAAAGTATAAGAAGACAGCAACCCCTAAACTCAAATTACATTTGAATGAAAAAGAAACAGAGAAGGAATAGTAAGAAAGAAAATTTTGCTATAGCGTAGGTTTTCGTGCTTTCCCTTATTATAAAAAAATAAAAAAGAAAATTTTTAAAATAAACAAATTTCAAATATTTATTGTTTTTAGGAGTTTTTTTCTCCTAATATTCTTTCCTTTTAATTATATTTTTGCCATCCAAACACACGGTATAAGTCCTAGACTAGATATGAGATTTGGAATAAACAGTGTCGTATTACTTATAATTTTAAAATGACATAATTTCTTGTAAATTATCATAAATAGACAATGGTTTCTATTCACCTAGGCAGCGTGACTGTGGGACCCCTTGTATAAAAATTCCAGCGACTATTCCCGCACCCAAGCCGGTGCATCCTTTGCTGGCATTAATGATATATTCACCAATGATGAAGGATGCATAGGAATATAGCATATTCTTAAATATGTTATCTTTAAATAATCTGCTAAAAAATATCATCACCAATGTTAAAAGCAATATTACAATAGATTAGATTGGCCAAGAAAAAAAAAAAAAAGGCTGTCATAGTATAGTCAAATAGTTATGCCATATGTAAATTAGCCCGCTTATCTAGTTTAATATATGGATGATATCATTATGTTCCATAATAGCCTCTATGAAGAATTGAAGATATAAATATCTTATTATGATCTGACTTAGTTTTATTTATTTATTTTCCTTTCCATGATTTTTCATGACTTTATATTAAAAAAATTTGTTATTCACTCTGGCAAAAAAAAAAAATCTGTGTTATTCAAATCAAAATTAAATCGTGTATATTTATTTTTTATTTTCGTCTTCTGATTTTAAAATATTTAGTTTTTAATAATTGTAAATATGTAATAAAAAGAGATCTTAACTATTAATTTTTCAAATGATAGCATATTGAACTTAAAAGTTAAAATCAGAATTATCTAAATGAATTAAAGGTTGAGCAGTGCCCCATATGGACTCCACCATAAGACCAGCTTGATACATTCCCTGTTCCATCTATAAACAACACAATTTTGCGTTTTGGAATGCATTACCATTAACATTTGGTAGCCACGGCCATGAAAGCTCTCTCAGATTTCTTCTTTCATCTCTACGCAAAGACCGTCGTCCTGCTGGTCTTCCTGCTTATAGAATTCATCATCCTCATTCGAAAACTCAAAACACACACCCCTCCAATTACCATCTCCCAGTACCTCCAACTCATTGAAGAGAAAAGCCCCACCGTTTGTTTCACCAGAACACTGAATATGGCGGACCAACTAGAGTGCAGGGTTTGCTTATCTGAGCTTCGAGAAGGCGAAAATGTCAGGAACTTGAAATGTAAACACACATTTCACAAGGAATGCTTGGACCGATGGTTGCTTCAGTTTTGGGCCACTTGTCCTCTCTGTAGGAACAGAGTCCTTCCAGAAGATGTCGTGACCAGTTATCGACGGCTTCGGAATCAGGTGAATTATGATGACAATAATGATAACGAGCACCACCCAATTATGTCTTTCTTGTTTGCATTACGTGGTACTATCACCTTGCAAAGATATCTCTGAAACAATTGTCTTCTTGATGACGCATTGTTTGATCTGTGAGTTTCTTTTCTTTTTGGTTGTACAGAGGGAATTGATCATCTTTCCCTTCTGGGATTCCTCGGAAGATTAGTGATGTACCGTCTGCTGTATGTATGAAGATTATGGTAAAAGAAAAATCCAACCTTTTTACTGCTATTCTCACAGCATGACTCTATGATTTGATCGTTTTTTGTAGTAAATGAGCTGGATCTCTGGAAATTCTGTAGATATTAGAGTTTCTATCAGACCAGTTCACGTTGAAAATATCTCAGCAGAAGTAGATATTTGTGGAGATATTACTCTGCAGATTTTCATGGAGATCCATTCTCACAGAAGCAGTTAGATTCTTATTGTCTACAAGGGAAATTTTTCAGAGAGTGACATTGATGGTTAGGTAGGTGGAGAAGTTAGAAGGTTTAATGGATCAAAAAGGTACAAACGTAGAAGCAATTTAAGAGCAACTTTGGTTGAATGTAAGACCCCACAACTCCACAAATCCAGATTTATGTGAAGGGCGCACAAGAGTTAGCTGAGTATAATTGAAGTATTGATTAAAGAGCTGATAATATCGAGAGAGCTTCAGAGGACGATAGGTTCACTGGATTTGCTGAAGTAAGGAACGAAGTGGTACTGCAAATTAAACTAATCAACCAAGTTTAATGTAATGTTTCGCCAGATTTAAACAAAATAATTATAAATTGACACTTCGTACACTCTTTCTTTTATTTGCGTACTACTACCACTAGTTAGCTGTTTATAGAGTACAGTTTGATTGTCCACTCAGGACCACCACGTTTTCCCCTTTATTTCGTGTGCTTTGGATCTGGACTTCTATGCTTTATTTTACAGGAAGAATTACGGGCAAACATTACATTTCCAAATGCCAATCCATGTTGGTTTTCCAGCAAAATAGTGGCAGGAAAAAAAAAAAACATCTGGGTAGATATGGGCAGTGATTTCTTACTTCTAATAGACTTACCTTAATAGAATTGCTTGCAAGTCGCCATCGATCGCTAACAACAGCTTTGTTTCACAAAATGAACACAGTCGCTAAATATTTAATTTCTCAACATCTGAATCAACAAAGTGATGGTTTACTAATTAGCTCCTTCAATTTGAGTCACTTTTGAGCGAAGTAAACGGCAAGGCAAGTATTTCATTGAGATAAGTTGAACATCTCAAGACCTACAATGAAATAAGATTTAAAAAAAAAAAGTGTTTGGATTAGCTTTTTATAAGTGATTTTAAAAAGCATGAGATGAGTAGATAAAAAGAGTTCTATCTCAATTTACATAAAAACAATTTTTAAGTGTTTTTTTAGTATACCAAACTCCCTCCCAAAGTCACTGTCATACATAGGGCAGTGTCGTTTTGGCAAACGTTGGCACTATTGAATGAGGAGGAGGAGAGGTAGCTGACCAAATTCAATATCAAAGGACACACTATGTCATTGAATCTTTTGTTCTTTCCGTCCTGATCTGCTGCAAATGCAAATGGTGATCTATTTTTTGTAAGTATGGTATGTTGGAATGATTTAAAAATTTCGTTTTAATATAGATATCTGTAATTTTTTGAATATTAAACTGTAGCTTTTGTGTCATTATGATTTCATTGTTAGACTAATACCTGAACACTTTACTGACGAATACTCACAAATTTATGATTGTATTCTTATGGTGCAACTATGCACGTAGTTGCTTTTGTCACTCTTAAAGTGCACATGATGTGTTTATTGTTTTCGTTCTTCCTGTTATTGCTGCTTGCCCTCTTATACGGATGTTTAAAAGTTCAATTTGGTTCGATTCTGGGTAAAAACCAAGGGTTTACACAAAATTCCATTTTTTTAGTCGATTTGCATCACGGTAAAACGATTTTTGAATGACTCTTGAATAGGGCTTGAAATCATTTTCAACTTGTTTGGAAAAAAACATTATCAATTAAATATAATCGAGTTGGATTAAATGGGATTTAATTGGTTTTCATGAGTTTAGAACAGGGTGACATCTGGGATGAGACGGCTATAAATGTTATTTCCAATTCCATCATAAGGCGAAGCGAATAACACGGCCAATGAATGCGGCCTCATCCCTACCCTTTTGCAGTTTCCACCGAGTTTGGACATTGACCTCATGAAAAATCCTAATACGGAGAATTATGTTGTATCACTATCACCCCTTTTGATGCTCATATGCATATCAATTTACGTATAGTACATTTCATATAACGGGCTTTGAAACGAATATACGTGGCGGTTGGATACATATAGTGGAATGGCATGAATGGAAGTTTTTCTGGACAAATATCAAAGGGACTGAAGTGTCATTCTCCCGAGAAAATATTATTCAGTGAGTGGCCATTATCATAGGGACAAGTACTAAGAGATCTCAAGGAAAAAAAATTTAATTACCAAAATTTTTTAATAAAAAGTGATTAGTCTGAACCTGAACCTGTTGTCATTTTTTATTTTGAAACTTATTATTGCTTACTCTTTATTTGTTAATAGATTTTTAAAGTAATTAAATCTCTTTCTTGGGGTGTAATTGTAATTCTTGCAATTATAATTGGGGAAAACCATATTGGAGGTACCTATACTTTCTCTCAATTTTTAATTTGGTACCTATATGTTTTTTTCTCTTTAATTAAACATTTAATTTTATCTTTTTAGCAACATTAGCTCTTATAACTTTGTTTTATTGATATTTTTAGTCTCTACATAAGGATTAATGATGTTAATAGAGGAAAAATAAAGATTTAGTTAAGAACAAAAAACACATAGGTACCAAATTGAAAATTGAGAGAAAGTATAGGTACCTTCAATATGGTTTTCCCTTATAATTGTATACATATCAAACGTGGCCTAAGTGTAATCATCCAACAACTGTTGCCAAGTTGACAAAAGAACACGAACCCGGAGACAAAGAAAGGGACCGTACACCCACCAGCGAGTCCTACGCCCCAGGTGGCAGGTGCAATATAAAGTGCTAATTAAAGGAAAGCCCTTCTGGATAGTTGGGCCTGCCAAGCGATGATATCATATGGCCCAATCTAATTGTGATGTTAGCCCAAAAACCAGAGTGGGGAACGAAAATGCCCTCTGGAGTCGTCATCCGTTCATGTATCCAATGCCCTAAACCCATTCTTTTTTGGGCCAACAGCTATGATCCCATTCTACTGATAGGGTTGCCCTTTTCTTAAAAAAAAAAAAAACACTGCCAATAGTGAGAAGTTTCTGTTTTGAATTAGACGTAGAGCTGACAAACGCATTACACATTGTAAGAGTGCCGACAAACAAATAAATAAAAAAAAATGATGAAAACATCTGCAGATTGATATATTGATATAACATAAGAACACGTACATAAATTATCTTTATTCAAGAAAAAAAATATATTTATGAATATTCCTTATATCCACTGGAAATGGATAAGGGATACTGATGATTTTTTCGCAGAAAAAAAGATCCGATTTGTTTGACTGGCTCTGGAAATGTTATCTCTTCGCAATAATGGCACATGTTTCATCAATTCCTTTTACCAAACGGTAGGCCCAGCAGTTGTCCACATTCATGCCCAACACCTTTTATTCGCCATAGCAAGAGTGCAAAATAGTCTGGCCACAGGCCTGTAGGGGACCAGCCTTCTTGCCCAGAGTGTCCCCCACACGCTTTTTCTTCTTTTTCCTATTTCGGTGTGCACGCATTGAACTTGCAACTTGTAAATACAATCCCATCAGCTTGACATGCTACCATCAAATTTATTATTATGTTATCCTTAAGTGTTTTAAAAAAAATTAATTAATCACCTTGTTATAAAACTACAAGAAATAGAGAGAATGAAGAGTAGAAAAGAAAGCGAGATAGAAAAGACAATGGCCTTTTCTCATTCACTTTGGTTCAAGGTACAAATGCCTCATGTATGCCCTCTATTTATAGGCCTCCAAGCATTGAAGTTCTATACTAAGGTTACAAAGGAATAAAGAACATCATAATAGCATTAACAATGAGAAACTCCTCCCAAGTCATTCATTAGGGAGGTTATGTAGTTTATGACACTTGAAGGTAAGGAATCCTATGAGAATTCTAAGGGTTAGGGGTTATGGACATCCACTTATACAATATTCATAACACTCCCCCTTAGATGTCCATAATGAGTATTGTGCCTCATTAAAACCTTACTAGGAAAAACCCATTGGGACAAAAACCTAGTGAAGGAAAAAGAGTACACAATATTTACTCCCCCTAATGAAAACATCATACACTAACTTCTCAAATGTTCTAGTCGGCAGTGTCTTGGTAAACAAATCAGCAAGGTTGTCACATGAGCGAATTTGTTGAACATCTATATCACCACTTTTCAAAAGATCATGAGTGAAGAAGAACTTTGGAGAAATATGTTTTGTTCTGTCTCCTTTAATATATCTTCCATTTAATTGAGCTATGCATGCTGTATTGTCTTCATATAATACTGTTGGAATCTTCTGTTCAAGGGAAAAACCACACATTTTTTGAATATGTTGAGTCACTGACCTCAGCCAAACACATTCTCGACTTGCCTCATGAATTGCAATTATTTCCGCATGATTTGATGAGGTAGCTGATAAAGTTTGTTTTGTTGAACGCCATGAGATAGCTGTACCTCCACAAATAAATAAATATCCTGTTTGAGACTTGCCTTTATGTGGATCTGACAGAAATCCTGCGTCTGCATAGCCAATTAATTGTAATTCTGATTCATTAGAGTAAAATAATCCCATATCAATTGTCCCTCGAAGATATCGAAATATATGCTTAATTCCATTCCAATGCCTTCTTGTTGGGAAAGAACTAAATCTTGCCAATAAACTAACAGCAAATGCAATATCAGGTCGTGTTGAATTAGCAAGATACATTAATGCACCTATGGCACTAAGATATGGTACTTCAGGACCAAGAAGTTCTTCCTTATCTTCTTGAGGACGAAAAGGATCTTTATCCTTATCCAGTGATCTTACAACCATAGGAGTAGATAACGGATGTGCCCTATCCATATAAAATCGCTTTAATACTTTTTCAGTATAAGTTGATTGATGGAGGAAAATTCCATTTGCCAAGTGCTCATTTTGCAAGCCAAGGCAAAGCTTTGTTCTTCCAAGATCTTTCATTTCAAATTCTTTCTTTAAACAATCAACTGCTTTTTGAAACTCTTCAGGAGTTCCAATTATATTTAAATCATCCACATAGACAGCAATTATAACAAACTCTAATCCAGTTCCTTTTATAAAAACACATGGGCAAATTGGATCATTTTTATAACCTTCTCCCAACAAATATTCACTAAGTCGGTTATACCACATTCTTCCAGATTGTTTTAATCCATATAAGGATTTATGGAAACGAATTGCATAATTTTCTCGAGAATTCTTACATGCCTCTGGCAATTTAAATCCTTCAGGGATTTTCATATAAATCTCAGTATCTAAAGAACCATATAAATATGCCGTAACAACATCCATTAAACGCATTTCAAGTTTTCTATGAACTACTAAACTAATTATATATCTTAAAGTGATTGCATCCACCACAGGAGAATGTCTCTTTATAATCAATACCAGGTCTTTGTGAAAATCCTTGTGCTACAAGCCGTGCTTTATATCTAACAATCTCATTTTTCTCATTTCGTTTGCGCACGAAGACCCATCTGTATCCAACTGGTTTCACACCATTTGGTATATGGACTACAGGTCCAAAAACTTCACGTTTTGAAAGTGAATTTAACTCTGCTTGAATTGCATCTTTCCATTTTGGCCAATCATCTCTATGTCTACATTCTTCAACTGATGTAGGTTTAAGATCCTCATGTTGATTAATTATTTCAACAGCAACATTATATGAAAAAATATTGTCAACAACTGTGTTCTCTTGGTTCCATCTTTTTCCTGTAGTAACATAACTTATCGAGATCTTTTCATTGTTTTCAGGTACCTGAGCCTCCTCTGAGGTCTTTTGATTAGTTATGTTTCGGTCCTCTCCTATAGGACTTGCCTCCTCAATTTGACTATCATGACCATCATGATTATTTGCTCCTTTTTTCTTTCTAGGAGTTTTATCTTTGGAATCGATTAGTCTACCCCGCTTCAGGCGTGGTTTGGTTTCACTTGCACTTTCTAGTTGTCCTGCTGGGACATCAATTCTAATTGGCGCATTTTCAGCTAGAATGTGAGATTTAGTAATTCTCTTAGGATCAGTAAATGCATTTGGCAGTTGATTTGCAATGTTTTGCAAATGAATTATTCTTTGAACTTCAAGGTCACATTGTTGTGTACGAGGATCTAGATGAGATAATGATAATGCTTTCCATATAATTTCTTTATCCAGCTGCTTATTATCTCCCCCTAATATTGGAAAAATTGTCTCATCAAAATGACAATCGTCAAAACGTGCTGTAAACAAATCTCCTGTTAATGGTTCTAAATATTTAATTATAGAAGGAGATTCATAGCCAATATATATCCCTAACCTTCTTTGAGGTCCCATCTTTGTGCGTTGTGGTGGAGCAATAGGGACGAATACCGCACATCCAAAAATTCTAAGATGGGAAATATTTGGCTCTCGACCAAAAGTCAATTGTAACGGGGAGAATTCATGATAACTTGTTGGCCTGATGCGTATAATTGCTGCTGCATGCAGAATTGCATGTCCCCAAGCTGAAATAGGGAGTTTTGTTCTCAAGAGCATTGGTCTAGCAATCAATTGGAGGCGTTTAATGAATGACTTTGCTAGACCATTTTGAGTGTGGACATAAGCAACAGATCTTTCTACTGTTATTCCAGTTGCCATGCAATAATCATTAAAAACTTGAGATGAAAACTAACTAGCGTTATCAAGACGAATTGTCTTAATTGCATGGTCTGGAAACTGTGCTCTTAATCGAATTATTTGAGCAAGTAATCTAGCAAATGCTAAATTACGTGTTGATAACAAACACACATGGGACTATCTTGTAGATGCATCTATTAAAACCATAAAATATTTGAATGGTCCACATGGTGGATGGATAGGTCCACATATATCTCCTTGGATACGCTCTAGAAATGCAGGAGATTCAACTCCTATTTTTATCAATGAAGGCCTTATAATTAATTTGCTTTGAGAACAAGCAGCACATGAAAATTCTTTAAATTGGAGAATCTTCTGGCTCTTCAATGGGTGTCCATGTGAATTTTCAATAATTCTTTGCATCATAGTTGATCCGGGATGGCCTAACCGATCATGCCAAACAATAAATGTATCTTTATCAGTAAACTTCTGGTTTACCGTAGCATTTGTTTCAATTGTACTAATATTTGTATAGTACAAACCAGAAGATAATGTCGGTAATTCTTCCATGACATATTTTTCTCCATTTCTTACCATTGTAACATGCAAATATTCAATGTTCTTCTCATTTATAGTCTCAACATGATATCCATTTTGGCGGATATCTTTAAAACTTAATAAATTTCTTTGAGACTTCGAGGAATATAAAGCATCATTAATAACAAATTTTGTTCCTCTGGGTAATATTATAATTGCTCTTCCGGAACCTTCAATTAGTTTTGTATTACCCGCTATAGGATTGACGCTTGCACTATTTATCGTAAAATGAGAAAAATATTTTCTATCTTTGAGTATGGTGTGTGTTGTAGCACTATCTATCAGGCATATATCTTCTTTCTTGTGCCCAACAAAAGGAAGAGAAACATCCATATTCTTCACCAAAAGAAAAAAAACATTCATTAACATAAATTCGAAGTACATCATGATTAATAATACTCTTAAAAGAAGAGAAATAATAAACATAAACTAAATTAAAAAGCATAAATAAAGCAAACTAAAATTATCCAAATTCTTCTAATCATGATTCTCAAAGAAATCAGCCACATCCAAATGTGCCATGGCATCAAGGCCATTAACATCATCTAGCTCATTGATATCATCATTTTTGTATGCAAAATTTACCTCCACATCATCACTTTGAAAAGTCAAATTTGCTTCCACATTATTTGAACTTCTTTTTATAGAGGCCTGATAAAGTTTTGCTAGATGCTTAGGCGTACGACAGTTACGTGACCAATGTCCTTTCATGCCACACCGGTAACATTGATTTTCAACAACTCTTGAAGGGCTATTCTTATATTTTTTCTGCCCATCCCCAAGTTTCTTCTTTTGGTGGGTATTTGGGTTATAATTGTTGCTTCCCCCACCATAATGACGGTAATTTGTGCGTCCCCTACCACGACCACGGTCTCGGCCACGACCACGACCACGACCGCGTCCACGTGTATGATGATTATTGCGTACAGTCACATTCACTTCAGGGAATGGAGCTGATCCAGTGGGACGGATCTTATGATTTTTCATTAATAACTCGTTATTTTGTTCAGCCACAAGAAGACATGAGATCAATTCAGAATATTTCTTAAAACCCTTTTCACGATATTGCTGCTGCAGGAGCACATTTGAAGCATGAAAAGTTGAAAATGTTTTTTCTAATAAGTCCTCATCTGTTATTTTCTCACCACATAATTTCAATTGAGAACTTATTTTGAAAACTGCTGAATTATATTCAGTCACAGATTTAAAATCTTGGAGCATCAAATACATCCATTCATAATGAGCTTTAGGCAAAATTACCGTTTTTTGATGATCATACCTTTCTTTTAAATTATTCCACAATTCTAACGGGTCTTTCACCGTCACTTATTCAGCTTTCAACCCTTCATGCAAATGGTGGCGTAGGAAAATCATAGCCTTAGCCTTGTCTTGGCTAGTTGCTTCATTTCCAGGTAAAATAGTACTTCTTAGACCTTTTAGCATCTAGGTGGATTTCAGCATCTAAGACCCAAGACAAATAATTTTTTCCAGTGATATCAAGAGCCGTAAACTCGAGTTTGGTAAGATTGGCCATGAATCAAACTAAAATGATAATAACAAAAATTAGAATTATAATAAAATTGATGCACACTAAAACATAATAAATAAAATATTAGGATTCAAAAGTCACCGATAAATAAATTATTCCTTTAAAATTATAAACAAAATAAATGAATAAATAAACAATGACAAATAAACATATATGAGAAGGGGAAAAAAAGGATAAACAACACAAATAATTAGTTACAATAATAATATAGAGACAATGTATATATAAATATATATAGGGGGAAGGGGGGAAAGCGGTAATATAAATGCAGTAATATAAATAAATATATAAATATTACAATAGACTAACTAATATATAGAGCTGGGAAAACGGGCTGGCCCGCGGGTTGCGGGCCAGCCCGCCACAACCCGCGGGCTAAACGGTGCGGGTTGCTTCAACCCGTATTTTGACGGGCTGGCAAAAGACCAACCCTAACCCGCCATAGCGGGTTGGCGGGCTGGCCCGCCAGCCCGCCAATTTTTTTTTTTTTTTTTTTACGTTTTTTACAGCATGTTTTTGAAATATAAATTTATCCAAACTATCACCAAAATACAATTATAAGTTATACAATCTAGATTTGATCAGCAAATCCAACACATAAACTAGAAACATAACCTTCAAGGCTTCAAGCCTTCAACAAGTCTTAATCATACAAGGTTTTCAAACAAAATAAGTCTAATCTAATGATTTTCAATCTGCAATAATAACATTAGAAGCAATATCTGAAGCATCCAAAAGATCAACATCAACAATGTCCTTCTTCTTGGTGTCGGACTCGGATGTATCTGCCACATATAAAAAAAAAGTGTTAGCATATTTACTACTATGGTGAGCTTAATATATACAAAACAAATATATTACCACTAGGAAAACCAAGAATCCAATTCCGAGTGCAAATAAGAGCTTGAACATTTTCTGGAAGAAGAGAACTTCGATATTTTGTGAGAACCCTTGAACCAATGCTAAAAGCTGATTCGCTGGCAACTGTAGTAATTGGAATACTAAGAATATCACATGCCATCTTTGAAAGGCATGGAAACCTAGCTGCATTAGTCTTCCAATATTCCAAAACATTAAATTTCACAAACAAATTAGGATCAAGGGGCACTTCTTCCAAATAATAGTCTAACTCAGACTTTTCAATTGATGTGGCATCTTTGCTCTTACATGTAAGATATTTCTGCAGTATTAATCATTAAAATAAAGAATTAATAAAAGCTAAGTAATGAAAAGGGACAGCAAAAAAGACATTTAAGTCATAAGTATTAAAGAATTTCAAACCCACCCTAAAAGCTTTCAAGTAGGTGGTGCCTTCATCATCACTATCATGAGAGGTAGAGTCAGAAGGTGGTGCTGCCATCTCAGTTCTCACATTGAGATTAGAAGTTGAACTTGATTCTCCAACAAAAGGGACCGAAGATGAAGTTGATGATCCCATATTTCTATAATAATTGAAAACATAGTATAACTTGCTCCTAATGTTTTCAACCTTATCATTATAATTGATGGGATCAAGATTTGAGTAAGAAAACTTTATGACATCAAACTTCATTCTTGGGTCAAGAACAATCGCTAGAGAAAGAATTACACTATAATCACTCCAATATTTGTCAAACTTCTCAACCATTCTCACAGCCATATCCCGAATCACTGGATCTTCATCATCCAAATGTGATTTTAACATTAACTCAATTGTAAATATCTGCATGAAATACATGTTAGCAGTGGGATATGATGAGCCAGAAATCATGTCTGTTATCACCGCAAAAGGCTCTAAGAATGTGCACATCTTTTCTGCTCTAGACCACTCTTCATTTGTTGGACAATAGTGGTAATGGGTGTCATGAAAAGCTAAATTAACAAAAGCACGACGATACCTAATAGCACTTTCAAGCATTGTGTATGTTGAATTCCATCTAGTCGGTACATCTAGCCTCAAACCCATTGAAGTTTCAATACCCCCAACATTGTCACAACATTTCTTGAAATTAATGAACCTTGCCTGTGATTGCTTTACATATCTAATGCTCTCCCTAATTTTATGCATAGCATCACTTGTTACTTTCAAGCCCTCCTGCACTATGAGATTCAAGATATGGGCACAACATCTCACATGGAAAAACTCTCCATTGCAGATCAAGCTATTGGTCAGATTCAATTGTTCTTTCAGCAAATTTTGCATATTATCATTTGCTGAAGCATTATCCAAAGTAATAGAAAATACCTTTTTATCAATCCCCCAATCCCTCAATATATCATGTGTCCTTTTAGCCAATTCAATCCCAGAGTGAGGAGGATCCATCTTAGAGAATGCAAGGATTTTGCTATTAAGCTTCCATTTATCATCAACAAAATGAGCAGTCAAACAAAGATATCCTTCACCAGTTATAGAAGTCCAACAATCAGAAGTCAAACACACTCTACAAAGACTGTTTGCTAATGTTTTCTTTAGGATCTCTTTTTGACTAAGATAGAAATTCCAAACATCCACCACAGCAGTTTTTCTAGTAATGTTCTTGTAATCAGGATTTAAATATGAAAGTAAATCCCTAATTGCATCATACTCAACAAAGGAATATGGAAGATCATGTTTAATAATAGCAAAAGCAATCTTATCCCGGACCTTGTTATGATCAATTTGTCTAGCCCTCACATTCCCTGCTTGATCTATCATCATGGCACCAATGTTCTTATATTTTGGAAGAGACACACATACATTAACATGACGCCGGAGAGTTGAAGTCCCATAATCCTTACCACCAACTAAATACACTTTTCCACACCCATTACATGTAGCCTTTTCTTTGCCATCTATAATACTTTTAGTAAAAAACTTCCAAACCTCAGATGTTGTTTTTTTAGCCCTTTTATTTGATTCAGGCATAGAAGACACGGGTGGAGCAGATTCATCTTGAATAGTATTACTTTCAGCAGCATTGTCAACATACTTTCTTTTATGTGCCTCATCACCCATTTTGGTTTAACAACGTATACTGCAAAAGATATTCCATATTTCCATTCAACAATTACACAAACAAGAAAACATTGAAAAAAAAATTAAATTCTACTAATCTATTTCAATCAGATCCAAACCGAAACCGTCCAAACATAACTAAAAAAATTGAAATTTAACTGAAGAAAGAATAATCAATCTATCAATCCAGAATTCCAGTCACAATCTCAGTCTCAGCCTTAACAACTAACAAGTGTTAAATTAATGACTTAATCAATCCAGTATTCCAATGAATTAGCAGTTCCGCACTCACCGACGGAGCAAGAGGGAGACTTGGAGCAATGGAGCTCGAAGAACCCGGACTGGAGGCTGGAGCTCGACGACGATGAAGAAGGGAGACGGACTCAAGCGACGCGAACGCGATCTCTGTCTCTGCGGCAGATGACCTGCGAGTGAGAGTGCGAGACCACTCAGACCAGCCACCAACTCCAAGAGCCCCTAGTCGCTGTCGGTAGTCGCCAGAGACGAGAGTGAGCCTCGATTGAGGTTGAGGATTTGAGTTCGAGACTTGAGAGAGGGTCAGAGCAGAGGGGTGTCTGTGTGAGATGAGAGCCTGCTGTCTCGGTCTCTCGGACTCTGCTTCTGCGTGATGGAGCGCCGACGCCGCCGAGCGCCTGAGCGAGTGAGGCGAGGGACGGGGGGGAGTCGTCGGGGACGGCTGGTCGACCGGTCGAGTAGACGAGTACTCGACTACTCGAGTGACGAGCGGAGTGGTCAACTGCTGAAACTGGAAGGCCGGAACCCGGAAGTCGGAAGACGGAAGGGTTACTGGTTAGTGCGGAACTGCGGACGGCTGAAACTGGAAGGCCGGAAGTTGGAACTCGGAAGACGGAAACGGAGTTACGGAAGGGACTTAGCCTGTTAGCCACTTAGGGTTATGACTTGCGCTTGCTGGCTTGCAGATGATTAGTGTCTTACTCTTAGTGATGTGGAGTCAGACAGGCAGGAGTGAGGAGTGTCTCGGTCTCTCGGAGGGAAAACCGAAAAAAAAAAAAAAAAAATATGACGGGTTATACGGGCCAGCCCGCCAACCCGCGGGCTAACCCGTTTTAACCCGCGGGTTAAACGGTCCGGGCTGATGTAACCCGTTTTTCAGCGGGCTAGAAAAAAACCAACCCTAACCCGCCTCTTTAGAGTGGGTTGGCGGGCTGGCCCGCGGGTTACAACCCATATTACCGGCTCTACTAATATATAATAACAATTTAAATTAAAAATAAAATAAAAATAATGCTACAGTGAGATAAACGAAATAAATATAAATTGATAAATAATGAAGCTATAATTATATAAATCACATTATATAATCACATATAATATTATTAGGCCTTATTATAAATAAATTATATAAACAACATATATAAACAACATAAATAAATACAAACAAATATAATGATAGAAAAAAAAATATAAACAATGTAAATTATATATATGTATATGAGAGTTAGTACAATATAGATAAAACAACAGTAAATTATATATATATATGTATATATGTATATGAGGGTCAGTACAATATAGATAAAACAACATGGGACATTGTGAATTATATGTATAAGAGAGTCAGTACAACACAGATAAAATAATGTAAAACACTATAGATACCAAATGGAGATGATACATAAATTACATCAATTATTTAAAACAAACATAATATTTTACAATGTGACAACAACATAAAATGACTTAAAATAAAACAGAATGTTAACATAATATAAAGCATAAAAAGGAGAAAAATAAAATAACATAAAATAAATATATATATAACATAATGAAAAAAAAATTAAAATGTAAAGAAAAGAACAATAGAGTAACATTATGTAATATAAAACATGATAATTAAGAAAGGAGATAATATAAAGTTAATATGTAGTCAATACATAGATATATATTGTGATGATTGAGTAAGGAGATAATTAGACGATGAGAAGAGTGTATCATTTTACGAAGGGTTTATACCTCAAATTTTCAGAGCAAGGTCGTGCTAATAACGTGTTATAAAACTACAAGAAATAGAGAGAATGAAGAGTAGAAAAGAAAGCGAGATAGAAAAGACAATGGCCTTTTCTCATTCACTTTGGTTCAAGATACAAATGCCTCATGTATGCCCTCTATTTATAGGCCTCCAAGCATTGAAGTTCTATACTAAGGTTACAAAGGAATAAAGAACATCATAATAGCATTAACAATGAGAAACTCCTCCCAAGTCATTCATTAGGGAGGTTATGTAGTTTATGACACTTGAAGGTAAGGAATCCTATGAGAATTCTAAGGGTTAGGGGTTATGGACATCCACTTATACAATATTCATAACACACCTCGATTTTTTTGTTGTTTTTCTCAAAATGCCCCGAATCGACACATCCCAAAGTAATTGTTCGTCCAGTCATCTTATTTGTCCTGTTCTCTGCTCCATCTCTTCCTTCCCCTCTCCAAAAATGAGAAGCCCAAAGCCAGAGGCATTTCTAAAATTCAATTCGTTCATTCCATTCTCCACAAATTTATTGAATCTCATCCTTACTTCAGTACTCTTTCACTGATCCAAACTTTCCATTGTTTCCATTTTTAATTCCAAAGCGCTGGGGGGACCAAAAATGAAATTGCAGACTTCTGATACGCTAAAGAACTTAAAAAGGCTGCGCTGGGTGAGAAGGAAGAACCGTTAACTTGGAGGGAAGACGACCCCGCGGGCATCAAACAGCCGGCGACACCGAAGATCCGCCGACGAGGAAATGTTGGCGCTGGGGGCTGTTGAATTTTATGGAATGATCGATGATTCGTAGAAAAACTCAGTTCTAATTACTACTATTGTGACTGTGAATGTGAATGTGAATATGAAGAAACGGAAGGCAAATAAATAGAGGGAAGGTGCTGAGATAAGCGGAGAACACAAGTTGCTTTAACATATTGGAATAGAACAAAGGATGTACAAATGGAGAAGTAAAAGAGGAAGAAGCATGAGGATCAAGCAGAGAAGAAGCTGGCAGAAGCGGCGACGCCCACTTGGGATTTGGGCTCCCAGGCCCACTGGAGGACCTCTCTCTTGTGCTTCATCAGCCTCTGAGCCAAAACCGAAGCTCCTTCATCAATCCTCTCCTGTGATACGCCAACGCCATCAACGCCAGCCTTCCTCAGAATGCTGACCCTCCTCTCGTACTCTTCTGCCACCAACATTGCAATATCAGACATCCTTGCTTCTCTCCTCCTTCAACAATAACTGGATCAGATTTGTGTTGTTTGTAATTGTAACTGATCATCTCAAGGCATTTATAGAATGCAACGTCTCCGGAGGTGGCCAGTCAGCAGTTTTGGATAAGGCTGAAAGCTCCCACTTTTTTCTGTCTCTTTCATATATCTTTTCCCGTAAAAGTAGTTGCTGCCACGCGCATGTGGGCTTGGTCTGCGTCCTCCTCGTATAATCCTACGCGCCTCAGTCCTTAGACTATGGGCGCATTCCAATTCAACCTGATTTCACTCCCTTGATTTGAGTGAACCGGACGGGATGAAGGTTCTGATGAGATTTACTATAACCATACGCAAACATTTTAAGGGTAGTTCGGTACCCCATACAAACTAAACTACTTTTGGGCGAAACTAATTTGAACTGAATAGTTGCAATTTTCAGTTGTCTTTCTATCTATATGTAAGTTAAAAAAAGGTGATCAGAATCCGAATGCTACTTTTATCTATAATTAGGTGTTGAGTTGGGCGCATTGAGTGATGAAAGCAAGGGGGCGAGGGGCACCGGCCGTGACACGCTCCTCATAGCATAGCAGCATCGCACATGGCCTCTGCTCTTTTCACGTTCATTTTAAACGTGAAAACGCCCACACGCGGACGCGGTTCTCTGCTCTTTATGTTATCGTCCTAAAGTTCTTCGCTTCCGTGTTCTAATTTATTCCACGTCATCGTAGGCTTAGGCGCCCCGTCATATTTTAATACCGCAGCATTTTACATATGGGTAAATCTGCGGTTCCAAGTCGGGAGTCGGTTCTTTTAGATTTTATCTTCTTCCGTCTTTATCATCCGTCTGTTGTGTCAAATTCTTCACAAAGGGCCTTCCTTTTTAATTATTCGAGCACTTTTTTCGCACTCCAAGAATTTGTCACTTTCGAGGCGACGGTGCAGACATGATCTTGGAACCCAAAACTCATTTCCATTTCCCCCTGCTTCACACGTCTCATCTTATTATCTCTTGCATTGTTATGGATTCTGGATGTTGCTACTTGCTATTGTTATTAGTTTGGCCATGACAAGCCCTCCAAAACTCAACGTTACCCCCGAACTGTGTTCCTCCCTCTTTGTCTAACCCCCCCCCCCCCGGTTCTCACAGTCTCACAATGGAGGTACAAATTCTACGATTATCCTCTGTTAAGAAGACATAGGAAACTAACAACGATTATAAACCCTTGGGAAGATAGATCGAAATCTCGACAAGTAAAGGACGTGAAGGCCACTGTCTACTGGTTTTAGTCAGTTGCGCCTCCTTAGCTATTACTGTTAGTGGTTGTTTGGATTGGTTGCAAGACTTCTCAAAAACAGATTTTTCAACCGTAATTTATAAAATATATAGAGTGAGTAGATGAAAAAAAGAAAAAGAAATAAATTGCTTCCAAACAAGCAGTCTCTCGCCCGTGGCTGTAACTCTTGCGGTGTAAGATGTTTCATCAAGAAAACGCTTTTTATGAATAGTGCAGATGACCGTTTACAACGCTTGTTTTATCCGATATTTCGTAGTGTAACTTCATAGACAGCACACCACAATTCGAGTATTGAACAGCCTGTGAAAAATGCGGACACCATACTTCTTAACAAGTATTAAAGGGACCCTTGTTTTCTTACCTTACTGGACGGAACAGAATTTGTGTTATTAAAAAAATAGAGAATAGAATTTCAAATACACTCACGTATGTGAGCAAAATTATACAAATCTATCTAATTTGAGGCGGCCGGGACATTTTGTGTATAACCGGAAATCTCTGTACTCGGCCCACCTAAGGAGGGGGCCGGACTGTCTCAGTGATGTTATTCTCGTCAGCGAGTAGATGACTCCTTCACATTCACAGTACTCATAGAAGGCCCAGTGTTTTCAGCTGCTGAACATGCTCGAGTGGGAGAGATGGGGGAGACCAATCAGACCCTGCCATCTCGTCATCAACATCCTCAACCACATACTCCTATGATAACAAGCAAAACAATCAGATAATCAAGTTCAATTCAGAATGCTCATTGGGACCTTTTGCGTCAACTTCGAACATGCATTACTAAATTTGTCCATATCGCAATATCAGCATCAACTTTCAAATTTCAATCCCTCAAACTGAGTGCTGAATTTTCATCAACAATACAAACTGGAGGCAACAAGACGCTTTGACTTACAATGCCAAATGGACAAAAGAAATGAAAGTGAGCCAATCGCACCTTTGTTAGCATCCTTTTTGCAAGGATATGATAATGCCGCTGCCATATCCGTTGTCCTACCATAGTAGCCACCAGTGCACTGTAAAATATCCCTATTACAGTAAAAAGTCCTAGAACAATCAATGCCATTATGAATAACAGGGGCAACCCCGCTTCCCCAGCACCTCCCAAGCAACCACCACATTCAGTAGCCATAGTTCCGCAACTCTCGAAGCATGCGGTGCAATCAGTCCACATACAAAGAGTGCCCGGCAAATGACAGTCTGCACAAACTCTGCAGCAACAAACAAGATCAACCTCGCACTACCGTTCTGGATCATAAATTGGCAGCTCACATACGATACTTCTTATGACACAACATAATTTCATCTGTTTAGCATGTGGAAGGATCTATAGGTAAAATATGCATTTTGTACTTTTTCTCTCCATAAGAAGGATGGTTTTCAATAAAGTAAAATCTCTGGCACAAAGAGGACCAAAAACAATTTAAAATGAATCATCATAGTAATGCTTCGGGTGGATGGTAAGAGTTTAATCACGTGGCCCAGCTGTATCAAATTTTCATGAATAAATAGGAGTACAGCAACTACCCAGGTTGACAGCAACAAAGACATAATTCTCGACAAGGCTGAGCTAAATCATTGCGAACCCTTCGATCATAACAAGTAATGAAGCACCCAGAGAGGCCAAGCAAAGCAAAGAACAATAGTGCTCCTACATTTGACAGTACAAACATAAAAATTATGCCCAAAATAAGAATATTCTATGCGGAAAAAGAAAACTCTGAAATAGACTTGTATAAGCATTGGATAACTATGCAAAATCTTAATATTTTACCACATATATAGTAAAAGCTAAGCTCGCTATCAAAACCCCAGATAAGACGAAGCCAATACTGCTGGTAACCATCTATTAGATAAACCAAATAAGCAAGTGAAGTAATGACCTACATACAATGGAAATAAGGTTTTGAATTAGAACTAGAAAAGGACAAGCATCTGTATGGCTAAGATAATGGGAATCGTTCACCTACAAGCTGGACAGCCAGAAATATAAACAAAATGTCTCTGGTAACAAAGAATCGAAACTTCAAGGTTCGCCATTTCCTATCAGCGGCAACATGCACACGCAAATGATAAGGAGCCTTGCAGGTTGTGCAGTGAGCAAATGCAAACCCTTCCTGCAAAAAGATGAGCCAACAGCCATATCCATTATGCATGAAGCAACGTCATGTGTAGAACTATTTGGCAGGAAACAATAGTCCAAATGAGCTCATACTTTACAGTTTTTCCATCATTTGGTAAAAGCAAAAACTCAGCCAAAGAGAAGAGGATTATTACAATGAATAGCCAAGACAAGTTCCAGGAAATCATAATACCCACATGGTATGTTATAGCCCAACAAATATGAGAAACATAAGGTTTGCAAACAAGCCAAAGAACACAATTTACGTCACAGCAGAAGATCTGGAGGAGTGATCTTCCCAAAAAAAAAGAAAAGATTACAGGGCACACAGAGCAAACCAAAGTTCTATATACGAACTAAAATTAAATAGAAAGTCAAATCTTTTCATCACTGGTAATGGGAAGACGCAGCCAGGAAGCAGAGAGTGATCAGAAAGAGGGCCAAAAAGAAAAAAACAGAGAGATTTGGAATCAATGAAAAATTTACGAGACGAACAAATAAGAACATCAACAGGTTCTTGTTGAAACAATCAAGGGACAGCCCAGTGCACAAAGATCCGGAGGTCCTTGTTGAATCAATAAGATGAAGAAATAATTCACTGATGACCAGAAACGGCCAGCAGTCAGGTCAGTTTCCCAAATGCAATCATCATGCGTGAATTAACAGCCAGACTAAGGTCTCTAAACAGATGTGGTTCCTTGCTGTGGCCACATTATATCATGCTTTGATAGTTAAATCAAAATTTGATGGATAGTCTGATGTTGCATTCCTACCTTAACAGCTCGCCAATGATCCAAACACTCTCGATGTACATATTTTGATGTGCCCTTGCACTTGCAAGGAGCTATGAAATCTCTACCTGTGCAAAAGAGAGAAGATAAGATACATGTTCACACACCCGATGCAGACATCAAAAGTGACACAAGCACATTTTTTTGCAGCAAGTTAATATACAACTACAATATCCTTCCCAGAAACTCTTTAAATCCCTCAGTGATAATTGAGGCATCCACGACATCATAATGCCTATGACAATAAAAATAAGTCGTATAGCACTTAAAGAAGTAACCATGAAATGGTGCAAATGATTGCTTAATCATGTAGTTCAAGTTCAAATTCCAATTGAAACGAGCGTAAGAATACCGCGTTGAATTACTCCATGTAATCAAAATAACTGCGATCATGAAGTCTGGTTCGTTATTAGATGTTATTTGATACGATAAAATTGAGCTTAGACAGAAAATTTAGATTAATGAGCAATTATTTAATTAAAAAATTCATTATTTCACATTCAAGCAAAATGAGCTTGGCAGACGTATTGATTTGCCTGGAGTTCATAGCTTAACCAAAATAAAATAAACTAAACGCATGCTCTGCCCAAAATAAATAAATGCACGTAATTCAGAATAACTTTTCATTTCATTTATCACGCCAGATGCCTAGCTGAGATTTGACTTCAAAAGATATCTGAAATACAATCTGTCCTAACCAGGAAATGAAAATAAAAACAAAAGAGACCATGGCCAAACTACCGTCTGTTTCGAGACAAATTCGGCATTGAATTTGTTCGCTCGGACCGGCCTCAAGGTCGATCTCGCTAGGGTCAGTGATCGGCGGTGGAGAGACCAGGGGTGAAGAGTCTGAGTGATCCGCCATTAAAATACTAAAAAAATAAAAAAACTTTAGAGGGCAAGGTAGAATTGAGATGTGAAATAGAGTTTAGAAGTGAGTCCGAAACCATATGGTTGCATAACCGAATCTGCCCGACTGTCCTCCCTCCGTCCCTTTAGTTAGCCTATAAATTTCAAAGCTTCGGCGTCCGTCTGAGGCAGTGGGATCAAACGATTGAATTAGTGAATTCCCCAGTCTAGCCACCTTGTTATGAAAAATTAGTAAGCCCCTCAAACTTCAACACAATATGCCTTGAAATTGTGAGGGAAAATATATATATATATATATATTTTCAAGTATTAATCATGATGTTGATTGCTGATGATGCATGGATGCGTACCGCGACTTCATTCATGTACTCATGTGATTTAAGTTACTGAAAAAATACAAGTCGTCATTATTGCATTTTAATCAAGTGATTCATTTTCTGTGCTATTGGACTTGCATCCCCCGTCTACTCTTTTATCCACATAAAAATAGTTTTTCTTTTATTCAACATTTATCTCTGCGTAATTGGACTGTTACTCTCTTTTTTTCCCCCAAAAAAAAAGCAAACTAACGTGTTAATTGGGGGAGCCATTATCACAACTTGCCACTCCTCCTTTTTGTATTTATCAAAGCCCTCCATCGTAATTAATTTAAAGCATATTTCTCCTGCACGGCACTTGTAGCCTTATATTGAAAAAATAATTTTTGGATCAATTGATTTTATAACAATTTTGATGGCAACTCTGTGGGGACATGTTTATTTTCCTTTTGTAATACTCGATACCCACACTTGAGTTAAAGTAACCATCACTTAAAAAAAAAATTAAAAAACTCAACAGGCGTTTGCACTATGGAGGTGGTTTGTATAGTGACCATGACTTGTTTGAACCTTTCAAGTTCAACTCAAATACAAGCATGCACAAAAAGGCTGACCATTTTGTAAAACTTAGGGTTAAAACAAAGAAAATAAAAGCAATTTGTAGAACGCCCAACCAGAGCGGACCGATTGAAAGTGAGCTATAACATTGCAGACGAAATACGAGAAGGAAGATAATTTTAAAGCTGGAAAGCAACGAAAAGAATATGAAGGTTCAAACAAACAATACGGCCATAAATTTGTAATTTTGCTTTGAATTTAACACTACCCGCACAATAATGTGATAATCTAATTATGCAATGGAAATCACAGATTCCAATTAAACATGTCCTAAATAGGTCTTCTCATAAACTGAATAAAAACTTGCTTGAAGTTAGCACCCAAATTCGTACAGAACCATACAAACATAAGGCCTGATCGTGCTACTTTACTTCATCCTCTCCTTTGGGGCCTGCAATGCTTCCTCTTCTTCCTCTACTTCTTCCTCTTCTTTGGGGGCTGCAATGCTTCCTCTTCCTCATCTTCTTCCTCCTCCTCTTCATTCTCTTCCTCTTCAACTACTTCCTCTTCGTCGTCGTCACCCCCCTCGTCCTCTTCTTCGTCATCATCCTCATCGTCGTCATCGTCGTCATCTTGCTCATCACCATCCTCCTCATCTTCTTCATCCTCGCCATTCTCTTCTGCGCCACCACCTGCACCAGTTTCAGGAACCTTCTTTGGGTTGCTCTTATCGTTAGAATTGTTGCCATGTCCGCCTCCATCTTCGGATGACAAGTCCTCTTGGTCCTCTCCGAATCCGCCATCTCCTTCATCATCCTCGCCTCCATCCTCGTTGCCATCCTCTTCCTCCGCATCAACTTGCTTCTCTTGGCTTTGGGTGTTACAGTCTCCACTGATACTCACCTTGTCTGTGATCAGCAGCCGGACAAGATCCTGCACCCATTTCATGAATATAATATATTAAATTTATATCAGGCGGTTTTCAGAGACGAAAATATACAAACCTTCGTAATTCGAATTCAGCATATACATAATATATCCTTTATAGAATACAATCATAGCCAAAAATTAATGCATATAAACATATGAAATTGTGCGAGAGAAAATAATTTAGTCCAAGCACCGTTTTCATCCAGCAAAAGGACGCAGAGAAGGCCCTTCCTTCACTATAGATCCGAATTGAAGGATCCACTTTATTTTTAGGATCAATTGTGTGCGCGCGCGTATGTATTCTATTGAAGTGTACACTACACCTTACACATAAGTCCGGGTTGTAAAAGGTAGAGCATAACTTTTCTTTTGAATGCAAATTGAGCACGAACTATTTTTAATTATTTTTGTCCGCGATGCTCTCCCCAAGTGGTCGGATTCCGATAGAAGACTCCACTACGCATTACAATGTCCTACGTCCGATGGGATCAGATTCGCCCCGCCCCATCCCCCCCCGAGAGAGAGAGAGAGAGAGAGAGAGAGAGAGATTGGGGGAATAATATTATATATAATTACATATTATATATAGATATATGAAAGAAACTGAAGAACTTTGATAGGTTCGCTTTACGCTAATCAGCACCTCCGAGGGAATAATCCATCGTCGAATCCAATTCCTCTCCCATTCATTAGCTTGACTTTTGACTTTTCCCCTCAGACACGACAAAAAGATATTTATATCCCGAACCGTCCCCACAGACATGCCATAATATCGGATAACAACGACAAAACCGCAGCTTTTGTCCCTCAGTACTAGTTTTCCTACGCCCAAGGTGCGCACCTTAGCGAACCTAGACTCAACAACCGGCGCACCGTACACCCAAAATTACACACCCCTTTCGGGGTCGGGATCCCGCCCCTTGAACAAGGCCTTAGGGGCAAAGGGAGCACCATTATTATTTAATTTTCAAAAAATTATCTCTTACTTAAAACTGCCACAAGTTTCGAACTTTGGCACGATGAACATCCTGATTTTTTTAAAAAAATAAAAATAAAAATATAAAGCTGATTGAGATTCAAGTAATTTTTTAAAGAATAAATTGACAAAATCTAAGGGCCTGTTTGTATTGACTAATAAATAACTTTTCAAACGTGATTTATAGAATACGAGGTAAATATACAAAGGAGATTTTTGTCTCGATTTATATAAACCTGCTAAAAGTCTATTTTGAACAAAACTCAAAACAAGCCCTAAACCGATGGTCTACAGTTACAGTTACTTTGGGCAGAGCGGATCCCATGATTCCCATCCCAAAGGAAAGGAAGGCACAGTTGGTCAGTCCGGCGCACATTAGCAAAAGACAAAGATATCAAAGCACATTCCCAGACTGCAACTAGGATCCCTCTAAATCAAACGGGGAATTCAATTGGAAAGAGCCATGCAAAAAACAGGGCTGAAATTAGAATAAATATGTTATAAAAGTTTAAAACCTAAAATAGCAGTAAATCAGGTCAGGGTGAGAGCCAGTGAGATTTCTATTTTTCTTTTTACCCCTCACCAGTTTTTAATTACACCTTTTCAGGTTTGGATGGAGAGAGATAAATCACATACCGGGGCCAAAAGCTGGGTTTTGACGAGAGCTGAGACCAGCAAGGTCGCCACAGCTTCCGCGGCGCATGTTAGCGCTCCGTAATTAACCGTACCGGTCACCGAACCCTGATTAGCTTCCATTCTCTGCCACCAACAGTTACCTGCCAAATCTTAGAAAATATTATCGTGTAAATAAATATAAATAATATAAATATATAACACAAAATGTTCCAGTTGACCACCGTCAGATCTGTCCTGAAACCAAGGACAGCCACTGATCTTGACTATTCTACTAATCTTATTTTCTTAATTTCTAGTTAAAAGCAAAAGACAATAAAACTTTTAGTTTGAAAAAAAAAACTCCTCCTAAATATCACTTGCAAGGCCGAGAAATCGAAAAGAAGATTTCCCCAAAAAGTCAGAACAAGAAAATAACGGGAAAAGCAAAATTTTTAAAGCGAATCGTGAACTGATGGTGTCGCCAGAAGTGTCAAAACTCGAGCAAATTCTGTATGAGAACTGAAAACCTAAAGAAGCACCAAGTTGAGCGCAGAAACTGAGAGATCAGGAAGGAAGTGAACCAAAAAGCTTAAAGCAGAGTAAAGAAAGTGAAGAACGAAGCAACAGCTTAAATCAGAGAGAAGTCTAGATAGATGAGTTGAAAAGGCATACCAGGAGAGAAGATCTGAGGACCGATAAGCGGGATCTGGGGGTTCCGAGCTCTAAAACCTCGCGAAACAAGCGGTATAAGCCCCGTTCATTCTGGACCGTCCGATTCTGATCGTAGAAGCACAGAGCACCAAAAATATAGAAATATCAGAGGTCACTTGAGCTGGGAGAGAGGGAGGGAGAGACCAGGAGAGAGATAATGGTGGGCTGTTGCCCGTAATTTCTCAGCCAGGTATCGGGTAGGCTGGGCAGCCGGGTGGCAAGGCAAACGGATCGCGTTGGGAGCTGCCCGAAGAGCAGGTGAGGACAAGTGTGGGTTATTACTTAAAAATCACTTTGTTCCTATGGGGAATAAGGACTGATTAGTAATTACGTTTCCCCGGTCTTCAGGCGAAAGTCAATTTCAAATTTAATTTTTTTAAAAAAATCTCAACATTCAAATCCAACGTCGTTTGTTTTATTTCGATTGGGCTCTTTAAAGAAAAGGCCTCAGCTCTCGCGTGTTTGTTAGATATGGTTTTCTTACCATGGTTACGCCACCCTGGTTGTCTAACTCCAACTACTACTCAGGAATCAGGATCCATGAGTAAGAGTAGATGAGAAGCTTTGTTCTGTATCGTTAAATTAATTAATAAACAACCAAGATCGTGGTCACCGAAGACCGTACAACACGAAACAAGCAAAGAAAACAAGAAATAGTGTCCCAGGAACCTGTGCTCATTTGCTACTGCTACAACAAACCTCCTCCTCATTTTCAATTTTCACAAGCCCTACGTGGGTATGCACGTACTTGGGTCGACAGATATACTGACGGGAACGAATAAATGCTGATCCAGCGGGGGTGCATCAGCTTCCCCCGATTTTTAATTGTCAGAACGTGGGCCAAGGTTGCTCATCCTATTGGGCTTTGAGAGGTCCATTTATGGTGTCCGACAGAAGCCCAACAATCATGAGACCAGACCAAATTGGTGGCTGAAACCTGAAAATGAGAGAGGGGGGGGGGAGAGAGAGGAGAGAGAACAAGAAGGGGCGTGATTAGATGTCGCCATCTAATCTAACATGCTTTATAGGGTGAGGTGATTAATTTAGAAGAGGATATTAGGTTAGGTATTATCCTGTTGGTGGTTGCGTAACGCTGTTCAAGGCTTCAAACAACACATCAGAGAAGTTTCTCTGAGGTGGTGGCACAGCTGGCATCTATTGAGTACTGAGATGCTTTCCTTTTTTTATGCCCATGATGATTACATTTCATGTGGATCTTGTTATCCATGCATAATGACTCCCCTAATTTCTTATCAGTCTTCGCGTCTCTCAGATCTAAACTCTCCTCCCGCCTCTCTTCTTGCTCCTCAATTATTTTATTTTTCTGGCCAAACTGTTTAAATTTAACGTTGTTCATCCCCCTGTGCACTTATTTATATCTATTTATATATATAGTGCGCTATCCTTTTTAATCCACGCTTAAATTAAACGGCAACTTGTAATTGGAGATTGCAACGCCAGAAACAAAGACGCGCTCTCTCTCTCTTTTTATCCACTTTAGCACGAGTATGGCATCTCAAGTAGGGATTTATTTTGCAACGTAGTATTCATATGTTCGGGCCTTTGATGCTTTTTTTTTTTTTTAAATAATCCTGCCCCTAATCAAATGTTCGACTTTCGGTAGACTGTTGTTATTACTCACACTTTAACGTTTTTTTTTTTTGGGAGACGATAAGAATCGTGTTTGTTTTACTCGATTATAAAAATTATTATGGCGTGGCATTTTCATGCATGATCTGTGGCTACTAGGCCTCCCACTAATTTGGATATAAAATCTGTAGTGGGAATAGGAACAACCTCACTGACAATAATCTTATGTTAAGCGTGAATAGAACTAACCACTTACTTGTCAAATTAATTAATACGACTGTCATTTGATACGAAGCATAATTATGCAAAAACTCGAAAAAACATTTACTATGCGCGTAACTTCAAATTTAGTTATGGAATTGTGATTATATTTTTCGGTGATATATTTTACAGAGTCCGCACATTGAAAATTGGAAGCCTAAATCGGCATAAATAGACTCAAAACACGTAAACACAAGGCGGGGGAAAAAAACACAGTGAATGTCCTATAATAAGCAAGTAGTATGGACCTATTGTTATTTTTTATATCAAAATTTGTCATATGAAATTATCTGGTTATTAAATTTCTTATACCAGACTGCATTATAATTTTCCAAAAAATATATATATATATAGAGTGGTTGCCGGTGGCTCGATGGTGTGTAGAAAAGAACAGGGGAGGTTGATGTGACTGAGAATAAGAAGATTTCCTGACGCAAAGAGAAAGACATCATGGAAGAAGCCGTGAAGTTGAGTTTGATCTCATCCGACATCTTCTAAGTAACTGCAAACCCTCCAGCAGTATCCATTTTGGTCAAGCTGGTGATCTGATCTCTCCTCCTTTTCTATATTCACTTGGTTTTATTTTTTTGGCTCTTGCGTAACCAGCCAATGGCAGACGAAATCGGTGTACCCCACAAGTCACAACCTCTCAAATTGTTTATTTTCTTCAGTATTATAAATATGTTATACATTTTCGGTCCTCGGCCTTTTTGCCAAGTATATCACACATGATTTTAATTCTCAATCTGTAGAAATTACTCTTGACACATCACAGCCAAAGACACCTTCATAACCACTCTTAGTGACAACCCACACCAGACCGCACTGGACAATAGAACCACAAATGAGAACAAAAATAATTGAGGGTCACTTGCGTGACGTCTCGGTTCAATTATTATATATTTTCAATATAATTCTGGCCAAGTATTAAAACTTATTCCATTGAAAATGTCAATGATGCACACATCGCTATCATTTTGTTGCTTTTTTACACACCATTGACGCCAACATCTAAGTTGTAATATATTCTATGAAATTATAATTATTTAAACTTATCATTTCTTATAAAATATATTATAAGATGCCACACCCACACTACGTGCTTGGAGATTGATGCATTTTAAGATAGATTTGCGTTGTGGGTGACGCAATCGAACCTCACAACGATCTGGGCTCGAAGAAGCCGTTGGTCCCAACAAGTACATACCACCTCCGGTCATAATTATACGAACTTGTTTGTAATTTATAAACAAAATCTTATAATTAGAACCGGAAGTAATATTAATTTATCTTAGGACACATGCTTCACTCCATCTTTGTCCTCCTACATTGTTACATCATGCCCCCATGCCTGTAAATATTCAGGATGAGGATTTGGATCCAAATATATAATAACGCAGAGAGCGTCTATGACTACTTTTTAAAAAAGTAAAGATTGGCGAAAAGTGGCCCCTAATTAAAAAATTTAGTTATGAAAAGGACCTCATGCATTTTTATATTAAAAAAAATTCAATACTCCGCAAGATTTCAGACATAAAAAATATTGGTATCTGAATTCAGGTTCTTTTAATCAATAGAATTTTAAAATAAAGACTTTTTTCTTTCAATTTTTCCGTTTTTATCCATCACTCTTTTATTTTATACTTTCTTAACTGTGTTTTGATATTGACTCATTCCTGTGTCGTCAGATTATTTTAACTCAATTATTTTTCACACAACTGCACCCAAATGAAGTATCACAGATTAATTCAAATGCTTGCATTTTTATATTCACACACACATCCTATGGTTTTATTTGCATAGTATAGTAATAATTCGTCTCTTTTAAAGGTAAATTTATTTTAAAATAAAACGAGTCTTATTTTGAAAGTTAACGGCAATTGGTTCATTTTCATAATCAGATTGAGAATAAAATCAATATGGATATCTATGAATATTCTTAAAAACGACCCTTGCCTTGTATTTTTTTGAAGAAAGATTTGAGTCTTGAGAAGTGAAAATGTTGACAAAGGAAGGCATAAATATTGGAGGGGGGGGGGAAGCAAAGCAAAGCCAATTGTGAAGAAGGAGAACAATAAGCCTGCCTAACTAATTAATACTGCTGGGTCTATCCAAATATAGTTAAAAATTTCAAAAACCAAAACTATTGCTCGGCAGATTCCACTTCTTCTTCTTCTTTTTTGGGTTTTTATCGGCCAATAGGCAAGGTCGGCCAAAAATACCAAGAGATGACGTCATGTATAATAATACAGATATAATGAAATATATGTGTGTGCGCGTGAACATGGGATCCAACTAAAATATGAAATTATGATCAAAATAGGGCCCTAGGGGTAGCTGAAGAACCAAAATGTGTGATGGTCATTCTCGTCCCGACGTTATCTGAAAGGCCAGCATCCTCTTTTTATTCAGTGTCCTCTCTTTTATTTTTTTTTAATAATTATATGTTCAGTGTCCTTTTCTGCCTGCACGGGGACAAATAGACTTACAACTAATTGACAATTTTATTTTAAATAATGGCCTGTTTTGGTATCCCCCAAGTGGCCAATTGTACTTGCTTTGCGTTGGGTTAGGGCTTACGATATGATAAGCGACGCCCGATTTCTCCATTTAATTTCTTTCTTCCTTCATTTAACCCAAATACCCGTTTTAATTTGTTCGTTTGTTATCTACGCAAGAATTCAGAAATATTTTGCGTGTTTTTCACCTCAAAAAAAAAAAAAAAGCTGTGTGTGTGTGTGTGAAACTCAAAGGAATTAATCAAGCCGGTAACGTTGTACATAACTGAGTGATTTAATTAATCAAGGTGGCTGTATATCCATAATAATCTGTTTGATTATATGGGATATAACTTAACCCATGCACTAGTTGTCGCAAATATATGGCTAAATTCCATGCTGGTCTCTATTATACAAATCACTTGGGCTTGTTTTTATTTTCAGTTAATGATTGTTTTATTCCATTCTATCATAAAAACTCTTAAAACTCATTTTTATGGCATATTGATCTCTTTAATTTAAATAACTATTCCACAGTAAAAAACATTTCCAATCATTTTCATGTCATGCTAAACACAAATTCAACCGTCAGCATTACTTTTCATTGTTTTCCCCATTGTTCCCATTTGTTTTCGTTAATAGCCTCATCTTCATGGTAACCGAACACTTAACGTAGGTTTGGACAATCGCAAACCATCTTCCAAATTCCAAACGCTATCCTCGCGCGTATCCCTTCCGCGCCCCATTGCTTCTGGGTCCCTGTCTTATCTCTTTCACTCGCCGGTGACCCACAAGTCTCCGATCACTGGACTAATCGGTATGTGACGTCATCCAATCGCTGAGAGGGGTGCGAGCTATGCACCCACCATGTCCACCTGGTGCGCAATATAATGGGTAGTGGAAGTATGACGATGACTGCTATGCTTAGCTTATTGTGAATTCTTTGACTCTATCAGAATCACACAATGACACGCAGAATACAAGTACATTAACAAAATCAAGTAGTCTTCACCTTCAATAATACAGCTTCATCTCATATACTATAATCGATTCAAACAGTAAGTCGAATATTATAATATAATTGGTGGAATATCACAACGAAGAGAATTAAATTAGATGCTGGAGGGTCCCTTGCTCTCTTTTAAGCTGCGTTGTTCCTCTGTCGATCATGTTGGGAGCTTAGGGTCTTGCAAAGGATAGTCCTTGCTTCGGGGTCCAAGGAATTTCGCTGTGGTTTCGTAGGTTATCAAGTGACAAGTTGGCATGATTTGAGCGGGAAAAGCTTCTGAAAGTAGCTTTTAGTTAAAGGTACGGTTTTTATCCCCTTCTCTTCTCATTTCTATTTCTATATTAGAAGCGAACTAAATTCCAAGGAAAACAAGGAATTGAATAGAGATCGAAATCTAATGACTTCCCATGTGAAACTGATGCGTTGGCTTGAGGTAACTGCTTATGCAGTCTTTCGTTTTCTCTCCATGGTCACTGGGACTCTCTCCCTTAACTTTTCTTTCATCTTTCAAACCACCATAGGGGATTGAACTTGCTTTTCAATCCCAGAAATGGTATTCTGGTCGTTGAATGAAAGTAAACCAAGCTTTGAAAACGGTTTTCTAGTTGTCACGTGTTATTATGATTGTTGAAACTAGCTAAGATGAAGGAAGGAACTAAAGCATGAGCATATGTATACATGCTATCTTCTTACATTCAGCGTCGGGATTTTTTCTTCAAATGAAAGTTTTTCTTTTCTTTAATCGTTAACAGGTCCCAAATAATGCTCCTAGCGTTCATTTAAAAATGAAGTTTCTTCTGCCTCTCTCTCTGCACTCTCAATGTATTTCGATCACAACTAAAATTGAAAGAATGATGCCATATGGCGAGACTTCTTGATTCTAAGCTCCAGGAAACTGATGCCTTCTACTCCTCATCTTACTCTAACGCTGGAACATCTAAGGAGACTAAGTTAGACTACTTTAACATCTCTTGCTCCCGAGCTTTCTCATTATTTCAAATCTCAATGGTAGCCAGAGCTAAAGAGCTGGGATAATGATGTCTTAGAAACTGAAATATTTACCTTATGTAGTTCTGTATTACATTTGCATTAGACGGCAAATTTTGGGCACCATTTAGTTTTCTCTCTCTGGGTTTTACCTATGAGCAATATATTATCCATCAAATACTAGAAATTTCCTTGCATCGCTATCTGTTTTCCATTGTCTTTCCATTGATTCCCAGTGATAATTGTTCTTTGATTATCTTGAGTCATCCAACAATTTTTATTTGTATCGCCGTAAGTTTCTGTTCCTGCATTTTCATATCACGATTATATCAGAAGATTTCCCCTAGTGTTTGACATTTTTGTGCCGTCAAACCATGTCAGTCCATAAATGTAAATGGGAAGTCGATTCTATTAATTTTGATTTTGCTATTTCATTGTTTCTATTATTACTCTTTTGAGTTAAACTAACTTTTAGTGACTGATTGACTTACATGCATTTTCTTTATTCTTCACAGCAGTTTCTTGTAAAAACAATTGGTGTTAGTGCTGATTGAAATCCTGCACTAATCAGTCCAAAGAGCATGAATTCAACATCCACACAGTTTGTTTCTACGAGAAGGATGGGTTTATATGATCCTATCCACCAGATTAGCATTTGGGAAGAAAACTTCAAGAATACTTGTAATTTAAGTGCATCTGTGTCTGTGCCCTTAATTGGTGAGGCAGATGTGAAGTTAGATAATCAGGTGCAGCTTTACAAAATTTGTGCTTATATTCTTTTTGGTGAATCAAATGCTTCTTCTGTCTGCTAAGAAAATTAATTTTGGTTGGATAATAGTCAGAGGATTCTTCTCATGGAATGCTCGGAATTCCAAGGAATTATGACCAAGAAGCTAATAAGTCTATTGAAAAGGTAAAAAAATATGTCCTGTGCTTCCAGATTTTGGATAGCTGGCGCGAATTCATATTTTCCATATTTCAATTTGATGCTTAGATGGCATCTAAGCTGGGAATATAACATCATAAAACATGCAGATACAAAGACGCCTTGCACAAAATCGAGAGGCTGCTCGTAAGAGTCGTCTGCGGAAAAAGGTTTGAAATTTTTTGCATTCAAGATATGTGGTAAATATAAAAGGTTTTATGACATCTGCCTTAATTTGTATATGTTATCTGGTATTTCCGTTCAGGCTTATGTTCAGCAATTAGAATCAAGTCGTTTGAAGCTGATCAAGTTAGAGCAAGAGCTGGACCGTGCAAGACAGCAGGTATAGAGAAGAACTTCATTCAGATCTTTTTCAGCAGTTTGTTTTCTATAGACCAACATCTGTTTTTTCCCCCCTCTTTTAATTTTTAAGGAAACAAAACTGCAGGGATCTTTTATAGGTTGTGGATTGGATTCTGATAATTTGGCATTTGCTGGATCTTCAAATTCGGGTTTGTTATTCTGTTGTTAAATGGTGATCATTCATTGTTGTTCTTGACTTTGTAATTCCTTGTCGTTAATCCATATCTTGATAGCAGAGACAATACTCTTATTTTTAAAACTTAAGCTTTGTTCTGTGAGTAGATCACTCACATGCAAAGCCATAATCTAAAATTTTGTTTTCGTTACTGCGTTCCCAAAATTATTGTATTATACAATTCATTTTTCCAACTAATTCTTGCATTCTAAATAGAGTCAAACTAACAACTCTGCAGGAATTGCAACCTTTGAGATGGAGTACGGACACTGGGTAGAAAAACAAAATAGACAAATTTGTGAGCTGAGAAATGCTTTAAATGCTCATACCAGTGACCCAGAGCTCAGAATACTTGTAGATGCTATAATGAATCACTATTCTGACCTTTTCCGCATGAAATCAGCAGCTGCGAAAGTGGATGTTTTCTATGTTTTGTTTGGCATGTGGAAAACAACAGCCGAGCGGTTTTTCTTGTGGATCGGAGGATTCCGCCCATCTGAGCTTCTAAAGGTAATTCTTCATATCGAGTGAACGAAACTAATTCTTATAATCTAGGACTTGTTCCCATATTCTTTTAGGGTGCTGTAGGTAAACAAAATAATGATGAATTTATAACATTTTCAATGTATAATGGCTACACGAAAAAGTATATTTAGAGACTTTTAACATCCAAATGTTCTCATGTCTCTGGAGAAGCTTCTTGCAATGCTTGGGAGAGGGAAAATGGAATCTTTGTCTTTTTTACTATAAGAAGGGCAGGAGATTGAATTTTTTTTTTTTTTTTCAATTTAACACCCTGAAATCGTTCAAAGTCCCCTACTCCTTTATAGTTCTAAATTCTCTTGATTTGGGAAATTTTTGAGAGTAAAGTTTCATCAAACCATGGGAAGGGGAATTATCATTTAACCTTCCCTTACCTTCCCTTCCCCTCTCCTCCCAACTCCCAACAGATAACCCTCTGTTATTTGAAAAAACGATTCTAAAGTTTGCCTTTTCAATCTGGATGGTTTTGTTTCCGCATACTGGATCTTTACGGGGAGTTCTATTACTTCACAATAATTGATTTTGGAGTTCAATAGGACTGCTATCTGAATCACCGGTATACTGTGTCTTTTCTCGAATAGGAACATCCACACAGTTTGTTCTAGAGGGCAGGGTCAAATCGTGTGGCATTTAAATTGCAGTGTCCTCGTTCCTTTTTCAAGAATTACATAGCCACACTTGACATGCAAATGTTTACTGAACCACTTGGTTCAAATGTGATAATTTCTGTTGTTAGAGTAACTTTGTAACATATGATGTATGTCAACAAATTTATTTTTAACTGCAGGTTATTGTCCCTTTGATCGAACCCTTGACAGAACAACAACGAATGGATGTTTATAACCTAGGACAATCATGCCAGCAAGCAGAGGATGCCCTTTCTCAAGGCAGGGACAGACTTCAGCAAATACTTGCTGAGACTGTCGCAGCTGGACAACTGGTCGACGGAACTTACATTCCTCAGATGGCTAATGCAATGGAGAAGCTGGAAGCTTTGGTGAGCTTTGTGAACCAGGTAATGAACTTCACTTTCTTAACAGTCATTCCTTTTCAATAAACGCAATGTCCCAAGCACACTTCAAAGAAAACTGTCCTTTTCCAACATGTCTTTGAGTGCCTTGACCTGCCTGGAGATACAAAGAAGGGATAATCCGTAGTCTTACATCATCCATGAGAATACATTGAAAGTCTACCTACAATCTTAAACGTCAGTTTAAAACTCTTGGGTTAAAGTTAAGTGGGATGGTCCTTTTTCTTTTTCTTTTTTTCCGCAACAAAGCATTCACTTTATGACTTTACATTTAGGAGGAATGATCTTGGAAGTTAGCCATAGAAGTTGGATCATGAAGTATACCGCTGTTCTCATTCCGTCACTCACGCAGACAAATACCATAATAACTTCTAAGTGCATTTTGACTGCTGAAAAGCTGTGTCTTGGCTTTTAGAAAATTTAACCAAGCTTTACGTGAAACAGGCTGATCATCTTCGGCAGGAAACCTTGCAACAAATGTTCCGAATCCTAACAATTCGTCAGGCAGCTCGGTGCTTGCTTGCTTTAGGGGAATATTTCCAACGCTTGCGGGCTTTGAGCTCCCTTTGGGCTAATCGTCCTTCCGAACCCCCTGCTTAGTTTTGCAAACACAGAACAACCTTGTGACATGAAACAGAGACAAGTGAGTGGCCTGCGACTCCTACAACGCAAAACGCGTCTTCTCCAAGACCATGAAAACGTACCATGCGTGGTGCAGGGAGCCTCCAATTTTTCCAGCTGTCTTAGTGCCATGGAGAAGTTGTAAATATGGACTATGGTCATCATATACAAAGGAGTATGTAAATAAATTAATGGTGGCAGCTAGGCGATGCTGCCTTAGATGAAACTTCTAGAATATGTAATGAGTTTTCATGAAAATTGGCAATGCCGAAGTAAATGTTTATAAAGATGTGACGTCTGTTTTCAGAACGTGTCGATTCTTCATGGACAGTTATTTTATCTAATATCTCTCGCCAATAACTTATCTTAAAATGCACATGTTTTCCTTTTATATTTTTTATTTTCCTGATTGCTGCTTATGTACGAGAATGAAGAGGCCGTTGGGCAAGTAACCTCAACTGTGCAAAGGTCGAATGGACACCATGTCCAGTCAACAACTCTTTAATTATACGATTATCTGTCCTGAATCTGGTCATAAATTACTTAATAACTGATGCACCGCGTAATTCACCTCTGAAAAGACACACGGAATTTCGCAGCGAGACACAGTTTTCTAGACAAAATTTCAGTACGTGGGGCATCCCCTGTTCAAAAGGAGAAAAAACGGGGGAAAATCAGATTTTAGAAGCTGCTCCTACAAGACGTCAACTCGAGAACAGCCACTTATTAATCAGTAGAAAATTTGGTTCTCCGTACATGATTTTCTAGTTAAATGCCATAACCCCAGGTTGAAATTCAATTCAAGAAACCAGTCAACATTCACTACTGAGAAAATCTATCAATACATGAGAGAAAGAAAATCACTTTGTACGGGGTTGGGCATTGCATTGTTATTCAAAGGGATATACGTGAAATGGATGGACTGGGCAAGTGCTCTTCCAGCATAGCAATCTGGCCCAGTAATCCACGAGTTCATAGTATGTCTGGTCATCTCGGCTCCTAGCAGATTCTCACAGCTTTGAAATAGCATAGTCCAAGGCATCCACAACAAAATCTGCATATCGTTAAGAAACCGGTGAATGAAATGACATTCTTTCCTCAGAAGAATTCGACAAAGAATCAACTTTAAGGTAGCACGGAAAGAACAAAACCTGCGTCATCTTTGGTGAAACACATCGGTGGCTTGATCCTAAAAACATTTCCGTGCAATCCTCCTTTGCCAACTAAAACACCAAGCTCTTCACAATTCAAAAGCAAGTAGGTGGTTAGCATGTTTAGAAGACATTCTGGGGAACGCTTTACATCTATAAAACAAGTATTTGGGTTGGCCAGAGTATTTTGGCACCTCTGAGTTTTTCAAATAAAACTGCAGTTTCGGCCTTTGCAGGTGTCTTTTCTTTTCGGTCAGTAACAAGTTCTATCCCCACCATCAAACCTCTTCCCCTCACATCTCCAATGACTGCCGCAAAATATAATAATTATTAGAATATACAACCATATAATTTCAGCAAAATGAGAAACAATCGCATGACAGCACATAAAAAGCAGATGCAAACTGACTCTCAGAGAGCAGGCCATGAGCCCATGACTAGGCCCCAGCAACTAAGGGCCCTCGGACCGAAGTTTATGCCTCTATTCAACCAAGCATACAAACGAAAAAGTAGAATCCAAAACAATGAAAGAAATATTTCGGGGATGTTAAATTTTAAGATTACATACTTTCATGTCGATGCATAAGAGACCTCAAACGCTCAAGCAAGTGAGAACCAACAACATCACAATGAGATAGACGCTTTTCCTTATCGAGAACCTGAAGCACTGCAAGTCCACCAGCAGAACATACAGGGTTCCCACCAAAAGTATTAAATTGAATCTTTTGGGCCATCACGCTTGCAATTTCTGGAGTTGTAACTACGGCTCCTAATGGCAAGCCGTTGCCAATACCCTGATACGTGTTACCATGAGATACAATAGTGAGTGGGCAAGATATGGAAGGCACACAAGGCATTTCGCCAAAATCAATTTAATGAAAAAATAGCATAAAGAGAACATAAAAAGAATTTCCAAAATAATAAAATGAAAAACATTAAATTATGATAAATAATATGAATAATTAATATGATGACAAATAAATGATGTTGCAATTCAAGTGCAGGATTGAAGTGTCCGGATTTTCAGGAACTAGCAAATAATGAGATGATGGTCTAGACCTTTGCCATGGTAACAATATCAGGAATGACACCCTGCGTCTCAAATCCCCAATAATGACTTCCTGTTCGTCCAAATCCAGTCTGCACTTCATCAGCAATGCAGACACCACCTGCCTTGTGGATAATGTCATATACTAGTTTTAAGTACCCAGGAGCCAGTTCAACTGCTCCTCCAACTCCCTATATGTCGTGGATAAAATGTAAATAGGAAAACCAGACCAAGAGGACCCTTGAATATAAATTTGAGCACTAGATGCGGCAAATCATATGAACCTGTATTGTCTCAGCTATAAACCCAGCAACATTTCCTGAAGTGCCATAGTCAATGTGATCCTGTACTTCTTTAGCATAAGAACTAGCATCTGAGCCAAAGACTCCACGATATGGATCTGGGTTCATAACGTGATGAATTTCACCCTTAAAATGTCAAAAATTGTTATAAGAATAACTGGCATACCACCTCTTTAATATAAAAATGAATACTGCATTCACAATGGTACATTTTCAACTAAACTAGCACGCAATGCTCGTAAATTTCTTTGCACTGCTGGTCTGGTTTCCCTTAGAAACCAAATAGACAAACAGAAAAAATAAATTCAAGCCTAATCATTTTGACAACCATGCTGTAACCTTGGTTCCTGAACTAGACAGGGTAAACTTCACGACCACAGAAAAGTAAAAAAGGAAAAAATAACTAAAATAAAATTGTACTGCCGTGGTTAGCGGTATTTCCATGCAGTTGGTAGTTCAGAATTAACATTGACAGTGCCATGTAAAATTAATCAACCATTAAAGATCATGTGAACTATTAGATAGACATACCTCTGGTATTGGATATTTCCACGTGTTCAGAGCAGTCAGCCCAATTGTGCTAGAACTGCCTCCATGATATGCATTCCTCAAAGAAATCATACCAAGATTACCAGTGTATAAACGGGCCATCAACATTGCTAATTCATTTGCTTCTGAACCAGAATTCACAAAATAAACAACCTGAAATTCAAATTTCCTTACTTGACAATTATGCTTAACATTTCAAAATTATGAAGAAAACTAAATATATTGGACATAGTTTCACCAATCAGTGCCTTAGCAGAAAGACTCCTTTCCATCCCCTGATTTCATTCATTAAAATCTAACTAGATGCTATGGATAAATGAAGCAAAACAATGAAGTGGAAAAATTGTTGCTAGTTCAAAAGCATACTTATATTGGACTATTGGGCGAGTATTAGAGACCTTTCGAAAAGGTTAGGCATTATAAAATCATACTCAAGTCAGAATTTGTAATTAAACACAACTAATGGAGAGAAGGTTGACCTTAAGGTTTCCAGGCATTTTTGATGCCAATGCCTCAGCAAAATCAGCTATTGCATGGTGTAGATATATAGTGGTAGCATGCTGCAGAAGTTTGCTCTGCTCCATGATAGCATTCAAAACTTCCGGATGGCAATGCCCACAAGAAACCGTAACTATTCCAGCAAAAGCATCAAGATAACGCCTGCCACTCTCATCAAATAGATATTGCATTTTGCCTTCCACTATGTTGAGCTGTTAGTACAATAAAAGTTTGAATTAGATATCCAGCGCTTATGGAAAAACAAGGAAAGAAGTATCACTACATGTGCAAAGTTCACACATTATACACTTGATATGTGGAGGGACCTGGACCATCCATAGCTTAATAATCAGTGACAAGATATAATAACAGTTCTGGTCATGATGAACCGCACAATGCTAAGTGGGAGGAAATCATATTCGGGTCAGGAGATCAGATCCCGTCAAAACCAAGAAAGGTTAAGGGGTGTTAGAAGCAGAACAGATCATTGCAGAAACGGCATTCACAGAAATTTTTTCAAAGAAATGCATTGAATGGCGAAAAGCTACTGTGAACTTGCACGAGTAAAGCGTATGCAAGGACATCAGACCAGATATTGACATTGCTCAATGTATCAGTTCGTTTTGATTGTCCCTCTGAAACCCAATGCTAACATATAAAAGAAAACAGAGAGCAAAACCCCTCGCTCAACCCAAAAAAGAATAAAGTAAATGTTTAGCTGGAATGAGTTAAACTTCTCCGCTTTAATCCATTCATTGCATGGTTGCGCCCAAATTTTAAGAACTTCCTGAACATGTCCAGATTCATCTGCGGTTTCATCAGTCATCAATTAAAAGTTATCAGATTAGCATTTTACTTATTCAACGCATCGACTTTCATCTATAGAATGCTCTCGATCGGATAAATTTGAGAAGAGATATCTAAACAAACGACGTCCGGTTAAAATCAAGAACAATAGCTCTGTAAGTGAAAAACTGATACAGACGAAACGAAGATTACCACTATTGATACGCATACGGATCAGAAAATAATGAGGGAACAAGATCCCAGGCCAGCGAAATGCATACACACACAAATGCAGAGCAGAACAGAAAGGATAACACTTTTGATTGCTCGTTATTGCATTTTTCAGCATAAGCAGGAAATGTTAAAAAAAAAAAAAAAGTAGACAGGGTCTGATTTGTTCCGGAGACTTACAGGTTTCTGATAGTAGTGGAATAAGGAAGGACCGAGGAACTTCTTGCGTTTGGCGAAAACTTCGTCGGCCAATGGGCCTTTGTACGGCTGAGGCTGGTAATCAAATGGTGGAAGCTGAGGCAAGAGAGCATCATGGGTGGCAGTGGCGGAAGTAGTGAAAGGAGAAGAAGCTGTGGAGAAAGCACCGCAGGCAGAAAGGTCAAACCTGGACTTGCATTTTGCGATGGCTCGCTTCAGTAGCCTTTGCAGAGCCATGGCCCTACCGATCAGATTCCTGGATCAGCGATTCTGGGAGAGGACAGAAGAGAATTTCTGGACATTACTTGGTAGTGATCATGAATGGTAGTATGAGAAACAACTGATTGAGCGGTCATTATATTCCAGCAATAAAAAATTATGAAGAAGATTTGTCACCAAAAAAAAAAAAATTATGAAGAAGATTCCGTAAGTGGCCCTGGATCGAGCTATCGGATACTTCGAATGTTATTTTCTCTTCGCTCAATAAACGCGGTTTTTTTTTTGGGAAAATTAAAGGGGGACCAGGTGAAATGATACGAGTATTTATTAAAAAAATCTTAAGAACCTTAATTATTTAAAAGCATCAGATATTAAAATATAAACTTAAAGTGACTGAAATTATCCCTATTCACCCCACCACCCTTATATTTTCTCACCACTTCTTATAATTGTCATATCATTTAGTAGAATAATTACAATTTATTTGTTTAATTTAAAGTAATTTAAATTTCAAACTCAGACAGTGATTCTAATTAATTAAATTAGTAGCCAACACTAGTTAATTTATTCTTTATTATTTTTAATTAATAATTTTGTGAGTTTTCTAAAAAATGAGGAGGGCAGTAAAATTCTACCATTCACAGAAAAAAAAATTATTCCATATTTTTGCTTATCCATTTTATACTATTGCTTTATTTGAATACGTTGAATCCTCTTACTTAATAAAATTAAAAGTTTAAAATAAAGAGTGACATAAGAAATTCATTGTATCAATGAATATTTGTCATAATAAAAGTAGTTATAATAGTTTAAGTAAGAAAATTCAAGTTTGAATCTACATGATATTTTTTGTTCTTATTAATTATGGATAAGTTAAATATTATTTATTACTATGTCAATTTTTTAATTTTTAATTCAACTATATGATTTTGATCCCCTCATTACTCAAGAAGCCCAAAATAGGAGTTTCATTTTTTTTGAAAAATGATGGACGAATAAATTAATTAGTGTTATTTATTAATTGAATTTAATTTAACTAGTTAGAATTGTTTCTTAACTTGTAATTTCAGTTAGGTTGAATTAATTTGAATAAACTTCAATTATTTTATTAAAAAATTTACAGAATGTGGTGAGAGATAGTATATGGGATTTTGTTAAGGACAAATTGGTAATTTTAAATTTATATTTTAGTATTTGGTCCTTTCAAATAAATACAATTTTTAAGATCTTTCCCTATAAATATTATGGCCACTAGGTCTCTCTTCCTAATTTTCCTTTCTTTTTTCTTTGGGGTTTGCTTGAGAATGAAGTATTAGGTGCATTGTCTATTAAGAAAAAAATTACGTATAGATTTAGCCATGCAATCAGCAATAAATTCGGCCACGACCCTGGTAATATATTAGAACTAAATTACTTGATACTCTTCGACAGAAAAAAAAGAATCTTATATTTAGGACAAAAATCAATTTAATAATTATGTCATATATTAAAAATCGAATGAGTATTTGATACTCTTTCGATGGTTGGGCATAAAAAAAGATATAGTGCTAGAAATAGTTGAACACAGGTTTAATGTGGCACGGAATCTAAAACATTAAGACGTGTTAATGGCAAAAGTATGATTTCTTAAAATTTTCAGAGTTTACATTAATTGAACAAATTATATATGCAAATGTTTCTCTCATATATAGTATATCAACTATCATCAACTATATTCTTAAAAACTTATAATACTCAATTTGTTTGAAAATGGGTTAGGTATGATATTATTGGATGTAAATATATTTAATTAATGAGACTTAAATAACATATTAATTGAAATTTGAATATATTGAATTAAATGGAAAACATTATAAATAAATAAAATTTCAATTGGAGACTCGAATAAAAAAATTATTAATTAATTTTGATTTTGAATAATATTTTAATTAGGATTTGAATATATTGTATTAAATGTGGAACATCATAATTAAATAATATGTGAATTGAAGGCTTAAATAGAAAAATAAATAAATAAATTTAAAATTTTATCTGTTCCTCTTAAATTCTGCATCTCTAATTCAAATTTTATTTGAATGGATAAAAAAATCATACTCCTATAAAAAGTAAATTTTGAACTGTAATAGATAATATAATTTATTAGAATTTTAAACTTAATCAAATATGCTAATCTGTACATTGGACGGGGGAGAAATTTCTAGTTGTCCATTAAAAAGGAGTCGTGCACCTGTGCGTATATAATGAGACACAATAAAGATCATGCTTTAAGCAAATGATGATCTACTAGTATTTAATGACAATACTTGGGGAATCCTCCCCACCAACTCTGGGCAACATTGCGACAAATATCAATGATTTACGTGGTGGATAAGCATGGGATTATATATATTATCTGGATGAGTTGGACCCCCCTCCGGCTCATGCATCCCGCCAAACCAATATTCTTCCATTACCATGCCTTCCTTTCTTTGAACTGTTATGCATAGCTGTTTCTCCTATTCCTTCCCTCTCAACGAACCTCTTTATGTTGTACACCTGCACTTTTTCTTTTAACATATTATCGACATCGTTTCACTCTTAACTATTTATCCATCCTTGTCTGGAATGCTTATGTCGCTACGTTCATTCCCAGCCATTCCTGATTTTCGCCATTGCATGCTCTTAGAATCCGTGTTAATCGGTGAAGGAACCTTTTACCTTAATAGGAAATCTCTAAAAAAATTTTGTCAGATAATTTTATCAATGTAGTTAGATTCTTTAATTTCTACCATTTTACGACAGTTAATCCCACAAATGAACAAGTCACAGGCCATCACTACGATTAGAGACAAACCCATTTGATCGTGCTCAGAAGTCATACGCCTTCCACTGTCATAGTCCAAGAAGCAAAGTGACGATAAGAAACTGAATCAAACACATGATAATCAACTTCTAAGGCACAAAGAACCACATTCCAAGTGAATATTGTCTTCATAGCCATTTGGCTAACATCTTCAAATTATTTAATCCGTGGGTAAAAGTTAAACCAGCGTGAAGGAAGATGCAGGAGGTCTATCTGAAGTGTGGAAGGGGAAATGAATATTTTCACGAGGATAGTAAATAGAGTCACATTTCCACAAAAAAAAAACTTGCACTGAATCTGAATTGCTTTTCTAGATACGAGGAAAGATTTGCCCCACCTTGAAACAAGGGGAAAGTGGCATGTCAATGATTCCTAGAAAGAACTTCGGAATCTTTTATTCCTAGCTCATAATGGAGCCAACAGAAAGACCATGCAAAAATTGAACAGGAATCGTTCTCAATGAATTATTCTAAAAGCCTGCAGGAAAACCACCCTTTCTTGGGTCGCTCACTGCCACTAGCTTTCCAATATCGTTACCATTTTTGTACCGCTCAGCATCTTGAACAATAAACTGGCAAATAGTCCCTCCTGCAAGGCCTTGTAGGACATGGCCCTTCTTTTGAAGGGTTGCCCTCATGTGATCAGAAAGTTCTATGTGGTCACCGCTCACCGTAGTCCAGTTCTCATAATTAACCACGTTAGGTATCAACTGATCACATCACGCATAATTAGTTTGTCGAGTAATGACTTGGTTGTAAGAAATAGTGATCATAAAGAACTACAAAATTAGGTACAAATAAGCAATCTGCAAAGGTGAAGGAGGTTTGATACACCATATCATTTGACTATTATTCATTATATGTGGCAACTATAATCAGTTTGGGCAATAGATTAAAAAAAGACGGCTTTGACAGTACCTGGTGATAAACCCTTGGAGACATTACAGAATGAAAAGGATCCATTCCTCTGACAAAATGATTCAAAAGAACTTCTGCAGTTCCAGCAATGATCATAGCTCCTCCACTGGCACCTATCACAGCTTTCAGCTTTCCATCCTGTATGGGCATCAACAGATATAAGCTCGAGTGAAATAATACAAACACCGTCACATACTACCTTAATTTATGTCAATTCTCTCTCGGTGAAGCCAAGTAGATAGTTGTCTTGGACATGAATCATCAGTTTCTTTTACAATATGGAACGTGATATGCATCTCAAATTAAGAAAATTTTTAGCAGAAAGGATACCTTAAGGACTATAGCAGGAGACATGGACGATAAAGGTCGTTTTCGTGGCACGATAAAATTGGCAGGCGCGGGTGGTGGAACACTGTTCGAAACATTTGCAGGCATGGAGAAATCATCCATCTCGTTGTTCAACACTATTCCTGTACTTGGTGAAAGCATTCCTGCTCCAAAATAAGCATTTATGGTGACAGTCATAGAAACAGCATTTCGCTCCTGATCTATGACGCATACATGACTGGTGCCATGATCTCTGACCTGATTCCACCTTTAGGAGGGGGGACCAAAAAAAAAAAAAAAAACACATCATTGTCAAGAAGAAGAAGAAGAAGCATAGTTGAGATTCCCTACTGGTTTGTATCTTTATAGGCCCTCCAAAACACAAATAAAAATATTTACAGTTCTGCATAGTCATGATTGATTGATTTTAAATGGTTTTGCAGCATGTTTGTTAAGCATCTGCCCCAAAAGCCGAGAATAATTAACTCATTTAGACTAGTATGTGCAATAAAAGACACAGTATGTTGAGAATTTTCATGATTAATAAGAGCATCTAAAGCTTTATGGAGAAACATGGACAGTTCAACATCATATCTTGTAGTAAATTATCTCTCGTCAATCTCGCAGCTTACCTTCCACCATAATGACTAGGACCAAAGGTCTTATTGTCATTGATTTCTTTCTTCAACTCCTTGGCAAACTTGGGAGAAAGAATGTCTGAAAGAACTGTCGTTATATTTACAAAATCCGGATCACCAAGATTCATTCTCACAGCAAATACGTGTTTCAGAGCCTCAATTTCTCGATGGATCCCAAGGGGACCTAAAAAACCAGAAGGGACTTCATATTGAGCTAGAATGTTCAGCATCTGTGGCAATACATGAGATATGAGTAAAGCATTGGCAAATTATGAAATCATAATGTTCACTAGCAATGTGATAGAGCTGGAAAGTTTATCAAAACATATGAGAGGGAATCAAGGAAGACCAAGAGGGTAGAATAGCAAAATGCATTTGGCTCTGATGTTCATCCTAGGGAACCTATTGGTAAGGAAAGGTAAAAGTTAGAATAATGACGTTTTGGGGGCTGCCTAGCGGTGTAACATTTGTTGGAAGTCGTGTGTGTTAATTTTTGGGCTTCTGCGTTGGGGGAAGAGCTCATATGATCTGTTTGGAAAAATGAGTGTGGTGAGGAGAGACTGGCCTCTCGAATGTCAGTGGTGTGTATTGGTTCTGCCTCTATTTTGTGCATCTTGTTGAAGTAGGTCACTGTATTGATTGTATTGGGGAATAGGTCTTGCCCAAAATCAGTGAGAATCCTTTCGTGACACTATTCAGTTCGTTTTGACATTTAGTAGTAAAAACCTCAATATTTCCCCTCAGTTACTGTTGTAGCACAATTTTCCTATTCTGCTATTGTTTTTATTTTGACATTTAATAATGAAAACCTCAATATTTCTTCTCTTTTACTGTTGTAGTACAATTTTCCTATTCTGTCTACTGTTTATTTCAGCAAGTTATATCACAATGCAAGAAGATATACATACAAGTATCATCGGGGGGCCACCCGAGGGAGGAGGCATGCCGAGGATCTTTAGTCCAAGAACGTCTGCAGCTAATGGTTCTTTCTGTTTAGCACTGTATGTTTTCAGGTCTCTCATGCTCAAAATACCTCCAGCCTTCTTAACATCTCTGACTAAATTAAGGCCAATTGTTCCATTATAGAAGGCTTGTGGACCAGATTCGGATATTGTTCTTAACGTTTCTGCTAGCTTCTTATTGCGGCATATGTCACCTATCCGCAAGAGTTTTCCTTTTGATGTGAAAATAGCGCGAAGTCCCGGGTCATGTAATATGAATGATTCTGTTCGAACCATTTGCATGTGGAAGTACGGTGATATCTTAAACCCTTGACGAGCCAGAGCCTCTGCTGGCTGCACAAGCCTCTTCCATGGCAGCTTCCCATCTTGTTTCCACGCTTTGTAAAGGCCAGCAAGTTCTCCGGGGACTGCCACAGCGAGCGCACCTCTCTCCTTCAGAGTAGTATTGCCAGCATACATATTCTGCCAAAAAAAAAAAAAGTTACAGAAGGATCAGTCACAGTAGGATAGGATTTCTTTTAAGAATTCCTGGTTCAATTGATTATGCTACAATAAGGATCAATTCAATTTAATGACCTTTTTGACAGGCAGATTTTCCCGATGGAAAGGTGAAACCTTGGAAGCTTATGAACAAGTACGATGGCGTAGTTTGCAGAGTAAAACTTCTTTCTGGGTTTCCAAAGATGACCCGATTGTAAAATTGAAAGTGTGATTTTGTGTTAATTTTGATATTGGGTCATTTCGCAAAGAACGCGATGGGATTTAAAAGCAAACTTGAAGGCAATCAACAGAAGAAAAACAGGGAGAGCTTACCTGAGAAGCAAGGGAAGGAGCAGTTTCTCGCATGTCGAAGGCTTTGGCTTGGCCATTAGCTAACCTGAGAACCAGGAAGGCTCCACCACCGAGGCCACTCGACGCCGGACTCACAACCCCCAAACAAAGAGCGGCAGCGACGGCAGCATCAACGGCATGCCCTCCTTCACGGAGAACGTCCGACCCGATTCGCGAACATCGACGATCATCCGTCGCAACAGCGCCATGCGTCGCATCGATTACTTCCTGTCTCAGTTTTTTGTGCTCATTTGTAGAATTCAGACTCGAAGCAGAAGCCAAATTTGAAATAAGCAGGATTGTTGTGGTAAATGCAGCCCATGGCAACATAACAGCGTATGCAACTAATATATCATAAAGAAATTTAATGCTGATATGTGGACAAGCAAGACTTCCAGAGTCTACTGTTATATTCTCTTTCTTTTTGGAAACTCAACGTCGTACGTATATGAGATAGGTGGTGATTGGAAGCACTCAAAAGAGTTATTTTCAGAAATATTTTTTCATAAAACCAAGTAAATTCTTCCGAATCTTTACTTTGTATAACATAAAAATACTTTTAAAACGATAACATCAAATACTTTCACAGTAAAAATTCAGGTTTCTCAATTTAAAAAAGAATATACATTGCGTAGCTGGGGACATACCTGGGCCCGGCATAGCGTATTGAACTGAACCCAAGGGACGGTTTTCTCCGTTGCGTTTAGCTTTTTCACTGCGTCGGTGGTAGCTCTTCTTCGTCAATGAGTAGGTCGAGAGAGCTTATTCGAGGTCAGAATTTTTAATCTTTTTTTCGCTTCTTTTGACGACAAAACGCATGAGAACCGGAAAATGCGCGAGATAAAAAAGTCGACGAACTCAGCGACTTTCCTAGTGTTTTGCTAAACTCACGTTGTGGTGGAGAACGGCGCATTTTCGTCTTGCCAGTTGGCAGATGCTATGGCGGGGTGCTATAACCAAAAGCCACCTTCGTTTTTTTTTTTTTTTTTGCCAAAATTCCAAGGAGTGTTTTTTGACCGATGGAAATAGTTACGGTCGTTTGTAAACGACAAAAACAACTTCAAAGAGACAACCTGGCAAGGGTGCAAAATAAAAGCCAGCGGTGCAAATGCCTATAAGGCCAAGCTGCTGGCCAAGGTTCCCCCCCCCACCCCGGGGGCTAGAGACGAATAAAGTTTATTAATTAATCACAAAAAGAACAATGCATTACAATCACCAATAACCGGCTTGATGTAAACAATTTGGGTAAAAAAAAAAAAAAGGTAAACAAAAGTTAATATCAAGATCATGGCTCTCCCAGCAGGCTAAGCTGCGCATTGGTAAGGCTTCTCAATGAGTATGAAAGAAAAAGAATAACTTTTTGAATCCACACCATTTAATATGTTTAAGAAAAATAAGAAAATTACATTTTTTTACAATCCAATATTACACGATAATATATTTTTGAAAATATCTTAACATGCTTATTTTATTTTGAACTTTTTATTAAGCCTTTCATGGATTAAAAAAATACATTTAAATTGAAAATGATAAAAATAAAATGAATAAACTTAATGAAGATTCTTTATATTTGTTTACTTTCAAGTTCTCCAATTAAAATCTATAATAATACTTATGATTTTTAGTAATACTACATCAGATTCGGATAGGTAATTTTTTTTTTTTGGTATACGGATAGGTAATTTATATTGTAATGGTTGTTATATTGCATTACCAAATTTACCATGTATTGGTCGAAGAGACTGAAATTAAAAAACGCTGGAATCCACCCCTGTTATCTCCTTATGGTCTCATACAATATGGGCTCATATTCTTATGGGCCACCATACAAACCGAACCATGTAACTGTAACCCGCCATCGTCAACGCTTTCTTCTTGTGGGCTGTGGCCCCAATTATTTTGTAATCTGCAATTCTGCATATCGGCGCCAAGCCGCCAACGTTCGAAAACTTTTTCCTCTTGCCCTTTGCAGCGAAAGAAAAAGTGACGGAGGGAGTTGGCACTCGGTACACTCCAATCTGCAAGCTCCGAAGAACGGCAACCTTCCATCCCGACATTGATAGGCTCCGTGTTTTCACTTTCAGTGTACTAATTCTGCAACACTAATTTCACATTTCATATTACGTCATTTTCATGCTTTGTCTTAAAATTGCTCAACAATCTAGCCTTTCGAATGAGAATAGGCTCTTCTCTGGAAATAGTGAGGGATTTGTTTCTTCTATGAGACTATGGCTAAGCGAAGAGGCAAGAGAACAGTTAAAAGAACTGAACCGGTAACTGAATCCAATGGTGTCGGTACTGAAGATCCAAAGGAGCCTCAAGTTCGAACACAAGGAGCTCTGTTTATCGACATTGAACTCGAAGGTATATTCTTCGCTTTGCTTGCACTGTGTTCCCTTCTCTCCTCTGGGCACTCAATCAGGTGTAAAAGCCCAATTGAGTAGAGAGATACAGACTGTTTGTATTTTCCTAGACTTCTATTCCTATACAAAGGCGAAGCTTTATAGCTATGAATTCCTCCGTTATACTCCACCGAGATGGTGCTGTCTGGATCAGCGGACTCTTACTTCCCTATAGAAGGAGGAAAATAAACCGTTTGTTTGTTATTTTCTCTTCATGAATGAATACATTCTCTTGGTCATTTCTTGGAAATTTTCGCTCTAACTCGTAGTTTTTTTGTAAACCAGTCCAGCGACAAATTGCTGCTGTTAGGACTGTACGTGACGTGGAGATTGAACATTTACTGACTGAATTGCGTTTGCATCGGTCATACTTTAACAAGGAACTGCTCCAGAAACCCGTGCTACAATTCTTTGAAGAAAATTTCCCAGATCTTTCAGTTGTTAATGATGAAGAGAATAAGAAATTTGAGGTTAGATGGAACGATAAATACAGTAGATTGTCCATGAACTGTGCTGATCAAAGAGATGTACACGCTTCTTTTCTGCATAAGTTGTCTGTTGCTCATCCTGAGTGCTCTGCGGTAATTCCTTCTTTGGGTGGCTATGAATATTCTAGCAAAGCAGGTATTTTACTTTATCTTACGCATAAACTGACTTCCTCTTCTTTCTGGCATGGATTATAACTTTCTTCACTTAATTATTTGATTGTTCATAGGAAGAACAAGCCTTCTTGGTGCTCTGCACTTCAACGAATTTGTAAGTTTTTTTTTGCCCTGCTTTATGTTGATGCTGAAAGTAAAAGTTTATCTTTTTTTAAAAATGGGCCATTCATAATTCTTACTATAAGTGTTTACTCTTGTGCATCAGTAGGTTCTGAAGGGAGCAGATCTTAGATCGGCTTTTTATCTTAAAGAGATATATTTGTGTTTTCTGGGGAATTGGATCCCCCGGCCGCATTTGTGATCACTGATCACCCCATGATAAGAACTTTTGGATTAAAATTTGACTGCTTAGATTTTTTTTCAGGTGCTGTTTCAATTTTTTTCCCCTTTAGAGAATCATAAAAAGTACAAAACTGCATCGTGTCATGGCTGGAAAATATCCGAATGTCTCATATTTTATCTAAAAGCTAATGATGAAAAAAATTATTCATCAAGTGAAAAAAAAAAAAAATTGAGACGGGTGGCATACCCATCCTTTAAGATGGGTAGAAAGTCCGGGTCAGTCTTTAGTTATGACTCTAAATGAAATGTTTGTTGTGTCGGTTTCGCAGGAGCCATCTGAAACTCAGACTCTCACAATGCAAGATTTTCCTCATACTCCTGTGGTTTGTATCCTCTTCCCTTTATTATTTTACCGAGAAACCATATTTTCTACAGTATTTCTTTGTCATCAGGCCTCTGTTCAAACTCTTGGGAGTTGTTCATCTTTGTTGATCGTTTCTCAACGGATTTGGATTCTTGCATCATTTCTTGAAACACAGAATGTCCATGTGGTTTAGTTGAACAGATAATTTGCAGTTTTTTTTTTTTTTCAACTAATTGCGGAATGTTCGTGCATCAGGGCTGCAAGTTTTTGTCAACTTATGTTATATTACTTGTCCATTAGTCAGTCCCAAAGATGTTTTGAAAAATCTGTACTGTCAATTACTGTTGAAAATCGGTTACTCACTTACTTGGTGCGCCTTTTCCGTTTTCAGCATACGTTAGATTAAATGGTTTTGAGGGGATTGTTTTAAGGTTTGAGCGAGGAGGGATCATAAAACGCTTAGAATTCATTCTGAATTCTGATATTTTTTTTCCTTTTAAATATTTTGTAGGTGAGCAATCAAAGATTGTCTGTCGGAATGACTCCTAAAACACTTAGGCTGCCCAAACCTGGCGAGATGCTCCTCTCTCTCCATGGGTCACCCCTCGGTGTTTACAAGGAAAACAACATGGAAGCAATACATGGTATGAAAAATGTCCAAGTTATCTCTGTTTCCTGTTGTTTAAAGAATTTCTTTCCATATTGCAAATAGAGGTAGTGGGCTGTCCTTTCTATATTTCTTGAACTATAATGCATATACGTGCCTTCTCCTTCTGGACTCTGCATCTATTTATGCCCTATCAGGGCAGATGAAATACGGTTTACTGTTTTTCCCCTTCTCGTTCCGATGGTTGATACTTTTTTTTTTTGTCAGAACTGATGGGTGATACTTATTGTGATTTGCAGAGTCACAGGAAGGTTGACAGCCTGCTAAAGTTAAACGGAGAAAATCATAGTGATGGATATTTCGTGTGCTCTGCCCAAATACCATTTACTTTGAGGATTACTTTTTGTTAGGTTTTGGGGATTGGGGGGATTGAGCTTCAGAGGTTGTTTCTCAACAGACAAGAGGACCCAATGCGAAAAATCATTTGGCCTTCTAGCTCACTCAGATATTGAAATAGGTTGCAGCCGGAAGAGACAGTCCTAACTCCTACCTGGCTGAGAAGTTGTCTGACTAATGCGGTGTTCTCTTTGATGTGTGTATGGCCAGATCGCGTTCAGAATTCTGAGAACCTGAATGCAGTTCCTTGCATATCCTTTTGTGAATGAGGGCAACCAGAGTTCAGCATTGGAGCTTTGCCCCGACTCTTATCCTTGCATTTCTCTAGTCCAAATACCAGTTTATAAGTTCAGGATAATTTAATACACAACATCTGCGTTGAATACTCTATTATTATAAGTTGTGTAATATATATGAATTTTTAAATATATAACTAAATAGCGATTTGTTGTTATGGATAAATTTGCACCTGTGCCCAAAAAAAAAGGGAGATAAATTTGCGCCAATTTATATCGTAAAATTTCGTTATAAATTTTGTTAATGGACCTGTGAGTTTAATTGAACGGCGGAACCTATAAATTCAACAGCCTCAATTCAAAAAAAAATAATATAGGCACGGAGGAACTTAGCATATCAAAAGTGTCCCAACAAATCCTCTCCTTGTATATGTTGCCAATTAATTAGGGATTCGCGCGATAGACTCTGACTTTTACGTAGAATAGAAATCTATGTGGATGCTTTGTTTGTATAAACGAGAGAGGTTGGGGGGTAATTTGGGTTTTGACTATACATGTGAAAATGGAGATTTTAGTTTGATATGTGTGCATCTTAACTCGTAGGGGTTTCAGGTAAAAAAAAAACTCGTAGAGGTTAATTTGCATAGAAGCCAAGCAATCAGAAAGGCACATTTATTGAAAATATTGATAATTGATAATAAATAGAATTATTGAGCAACTGACCATAAAGGTATTAAACTCGGCATACACGAGACTGATCATTAAACTCATATAGAATGAATAATTTCCACGTCAATGACGGAGACGTACAAAAAGTAGATACTCAATGCCGATGGGGAGAGACAGGCACATGACCTGGTTTCTATAGAGAGTCGATTCGAGGGACGGCAAGCAAACAACAAAACTGAGCATCTTCTGCCGGCGCAATCATTTAATTTAACTAAATATAGTTTGGGTGGCCAGTCCATGACCCTCAGGTCATGTTTTCAGTTCATGAATTTTTATTTGAAATAAGCAAATGTGTAAATCTGGTGAGACCTGCCGAATGAAAAGTGGATTTTATTGCATAATATTTACCAAGTCCACTCTTGCTTCTCGGTACATATAAGAAGCTCCCTTTGCTTCAAGGAGACGCACAGATCTTTATTAAGCTAGCTAGCTAACAGCAAAATTATCATATCGAACCATGACTACTTGGCTTGCCATTTTTCTAGTTTCTCTTGCTTATTATCTCCTGAATGCATGGAGAAACAAGAAGGCGAAGAAACTACCTCCTGGTCCTAGAGGGCTGCCGATCTTAGGAAACCTTCACATGTTTGGGTCTCATCCTCACAGAGATCTGCACAAGCTGTCACAAAAACATGGACCTATCATGGGCCTACGATTAGGATTCGTGCCGGCCATCGTTGTGTCTTCGCCTCAAGCTGCTCAACTCTTCCTCAAAACACACGACCTCGTATTTGCCAGCAGACCACCTCACGAGGCTGCCAAGCACATCGCTTGGGATCAAAGGAACTTAACCTTCGGCGAATATGGTTCCTATTGGCGCGACATGCGTAAAATGTGCACCTTGGAATTACTCAGCAGCTCCAAAATCAATGCTTTCCGACCTATGAGAAAAGAGGAGCTCGACCTTTTAATCGAGTCTCTCAAAGAAGCAACACGCAATGAAGCTTCTGTGGATCTTAGTGCCAAGGTTGCTGCACTGAGTGCCAACATGAGTTGCAGAATGATCCTAGGAAAGAAATACATGGACGATGAGTTTGATGAGAAGGGGTTCAAGGCTGTGATGCAAGAGGGAATGCACTTAGCCGCAACGCCTAACATAGGCGATTACATTCCTTTCATCGGTGCCCTCGATCTTCAGGGCCTTACTCGTCGCATGAAGGTTGTAGCCAAAACATTTGATGACTTCTTTGAGAAAATCATAGACGAGCATATTCATCAGTCCAACAGTGAGGACAAGAAAACCAAGGATTTCGTGGATGTCATGTTGGGCTTCGTGGGGACAGAAGAATCAGAATACCGCATCGAACGCTCCAATATCAAAGCCATAATGTTGGTACGTACGTATACGTATAACACAGATAGAACACTCATTCTTCTTCCACACAACTCAAACTTTGACTAATAAATGATGATGTTATCATATAGGATATGCTGGGGGGATCAATGGACACGTCAGCGACAGCCATAGAATGGACACTGTCAGAGCTCTTGAAGAACCCAGGGGTGATGAAGAAGGTTCAGAAAGAGCTGGAAATCGTGGTGGGAATGGAGAGGGAGGTGGAGGAATCAGACTTGGAAAAACTGGAATACCTAAACATGGTTATAAAGGAAAGCTTGAGGCTTCATCCAGTGGCACCCTTGCTGGTTCCACACCAGTCAACTGAAGACTGCACCGTGGGAGAATATTTTATCCCAGGAAAATCAAGAGTGATAATAAACGCGTGGGCAATCATGCGAGACCCCAGCGCTTGGAGCGAGGCTGAAAGGTTTTGGCCAGAGAGATTCCAGGGGAGAAGCATAGATGTGAGGGGGCAGGACTTCGAGCTGATTCCATTCGGGGCGGGTCGGAGGGGTTGCCCCGGTTTGCAACTGGGTCTAACAGTGATACGCTTAGTGGTGGCTCAGCTTGTACACTGCTTTGACTGGGAGCTTCCACGTGGCATGTCGCCTTCAGATTTGGACATGACTGAAGAGTTTGGCCTCACTATGCCCAGAGCCAACAATCTAGTTGCCGTTCCCAAGAAAGATCGACTCCAACGTTGAATTAAAATGGATCACCTGGTGAATGTCTCCCTCTCCCTCTCCCTCTCTCTCTCTCTATATATATGTATGCACTTACATTTTCAATGACCAATCCAGGAAATTCCAATGTTGTCATTCATGTATATGCACTTAGCTCGTACTGTTTAATGTGATCTGGTAAGCATGTTTTATGTACGTATTGGATCAATATTCAATAGACTTCATGACTTTGTGCTCTTTGTTAAGTCTATAAATATCCTATTTAGTGATTTGGTGCAAGTCAAATATCCTTCTTCCTCTCCGTATCGCGCTTCATCGTAATAATGACTTGGTTATCAGAATATCGGCTCTCAAAACAAATATACAATAGTTTGTGGAAGTTGCGCAAAAAAATGGGAAAAATTATCCATAAATCTCAGATAAGAATAATTATAATATGAAGAAATTCTAAGAAATTCAATTTTTTTAGAAAGTTTTACAAGTTTAACTTGTAAATGACATAATTCCATTTATAAATATGGAAGTTCCACTTCTAAACATAAATTATTACGTATAAATTTTTTGAGACCTCTCTTTAATTTCTAATTTTCTTACCAGGGATACATAATTAATTTTTCGAAAAAAGTATATATTGATGCGGGGTTACAAATAATAACACGAAATTTCATTGAACCATGGAATATGTAATCATTCACTTTGCAACATTCCAATTTCCATGTCTTGATAACAACAACGACGTTATGAAAAATAGTTTTCATGCCTTCGTTTCAAATTATTAATACATAAACTAGCCAGCCAGCTAGTCCAAGGATGAAAGGAGTGATCCCAACCGAGTTGCAGTAACCTAGTCTTGAAGAGGATGATTAGGCAACCCAAGAACTGCCAATCCAATAATCCTAAGAATTCTTAGAAGCCATCCTTCTCTGTAAATCGGCTCCATACTTGAAACCAATAAAGAAGCTCCTTATAATCTCCCGTGCCGCATTTATCCTCATTGTCCTCATCGCCCACAGCGAGAAGTAGTTCTTATCCGGCTCCTCGTCCACCATCTGTCTCCAACTCAAACAAAAGGGAAAGAAAATCAATCAATCAATTACTGATCCTTTAATAGTTTCTGGTGATGATCGCATTCAATCTTTGACTCGAATCGATGAATGACCAAATTTAATACACGCACTTACGTTGCATTCATAGTTGCTAACAAAGTACAGGCACCGCCCAAAGTTCTTCAACATCAAATTGTTGTAATCGTAATGTAACCTAGAAACAACGTCGTTACTGTATAAACAAATCGATAGTACTTAATATGGTGGTGTTTGAGTTCGTCTTCCATGTATTCAGCGAATTCGTGATCACCGACTCGAGGTTGTTCAAACGTGTATACTCCTTCAAGTCTATCCAGCAACAAGGTTTCATCATGCAGCGACTTTATTGCAGGAAACAGAATAGCAAGAGCTCCGCCCAAACTATGGCCCGTCACAATGAACCTGGCTTCATCATTTGCATTCACGTGCTGCTTCAGAACATCCCTAATGGCGTAGTAGGCTTGTGGAGGGTTGTTATCGTCTCTTTGAATTTGCCTAGGCCAACCCACGACGCTTTTCTGAAGGCCTAGGGCTTTCATAAAGCCTGCGTGGATCTTTCCAACACCAGGAAGGTGGCACCATGATAAGTCAATATCAGTGTTTCATGTTATGAGTTCCATGTTGGGAAATCTCACAAGTATTGTGGGATTGATATGTTCAAGGAGCTCTCCCTTCTAATTGTTTAGTCTTTTAGGATTGAGTTCTTCTTTTAGGCTTATACTTATCATATTGGTGTTTTTGTTAAGAGTCGGTTAACCAGGAAAGGCTACCTGCAAAGGTTCTTGACCGGTAAGAAGACTAAGTGAAGTGCCGTAGAGCGTAGAGCAGAGTCACCGAGGACATCCTCTCTCTCGAGGGGATGAATCTCACAAGTATTATAAAGTTTATAAGTTCAAGAAACTCTCTCTTTAATAGGATTGGACTCTTCCTTTGGGTTTACGCTTATCACATTGCATGTGTCGACATGGAAGGGTTTGGTTCCTCTTAAGGCCACTTCATATGTCTGCTGCTCTAACATGATAAAACTCTGAGTCTTGGCTTGATGATCTGTTGATTATATATTAAGATCAGCACAAGTTATTAATGGAAATCGATTAAGATCGAGTTATGCGAAGAGATAGGCTAATGTGTGATTCAATATCTATTTAGCTCTTACGTACCATTCCAGAAGTGGCCGCATTTTACGACTTCCATCTAACGCATGCAAAAAATTTCCAAACCGAGATTAACTATACGTTAAATTAAAACTAGTAAAATAAGGAAAAGCAGAAGGAAGTGGAAGCAGAATTCCTTGACAAGTAACCTTCCGGTGATTTTTGACGAATAGTTTGAAGGTAAACGCTCTCTCTATATTCTTAACCCTCTCTCTATATAAACATCATATATATGTTGACGTATATTATGTTATTGGATGAGTAGTCTGCCTATACCAAGTTTTCTTTGACTAAGAGGATATTTTAGAAAGTAGCTATAGTTTCTTATTTTTGAAAACTTTCCTTAAATACTGTATCTTCTTGTTTTCGAAGATTTTCCTATTTTGTACTTCTTTTCTTTTCTTTTTTTTTGGGGGTAAAAAAATACGTTTTTTATTTGTGAATATTAATTAAGATTATGAGAATCTAGCCCCATCAGAAAGATTTGCGATGCAACATCAGAAACGTCTGCTTGGTTGTTTGTGGAGAATTTTCTTGTTGCAAAACTCATTGGCCCAACATTTACTCATTTAAATATGGGGTTTGTCTGCTAGGGGTGTGCTTATTTGATCGGGTGTCCATACTCCCATCTTTGCCTAAATTTTTCCAAATGATTGACTTGAAGTTATGTGGATTATGTTGGGTGTCGATACTATCTCTTCCGCTGGCAAATGCAAAAAAAAAACAAAACAAAAAAAAAAAGAAAAAAAAAAGGAAAAAAAAAAGGGAAGAAGAAGAAGAAGGAAGGAAGGAAGGAAGGAAGGAAGGAAGAAGAGTGTTGAGGTAAGCTTGGAATTTGGAAAACCTTAATATTTGAGGTAAGTTAGGAAACCCAGTCGAGTCGTTGGAGTGATGAATTAAAATTTTGAAGCCTAACATGCTCTTAACTCTTGATATATTAACAGGAATAAACAAGCACAATGCCCAATGACTTTTTCTTCATGTCTTCGCGTGGAACAAACCAGCGGATCAGCATCCCAAGTGCAAGTTGCATTCAGAAAATAAAATATGTCAATTTTTTTAAAAAAAAATTATAGTTGCGTTCATATGATCTCTGATTTATTCATTGAAATCGCCTCTGGAAGCCCATTCATTGAATCAAAAAACTTTTTTTGCTAGGCATAGAAGTAATCCTATTTGAGACATTGTCAGACACTAAATATGAATACTTTTCCTAATAAGTATTCGAACTATGGTTCGCTCAATCCCTTAGCATTGAAAAATATCAGTCCAGCAATTTTTTTAAGTTGTAAACAAGTCCACATCTTAAATTATATCTCAAAAGAATGTTTTTTTTGGGCCAGCATATTCAAAATTTGACGTAATCTAAAAAAGTTGTGAGAGGCCTAAAATTTTTGTGACCCAAGGAAAGAACTTGTTATCAATGATGATCGGACGGGAACGGCTCCGTTCTGTGAGGCGTAACTAAAAACTTTAAAGGTCCACTCAGAATTGTTCAATGAGGGAGAAAGTGAGGGGGCTAACTCCTGTAGAATCTTTCTTTTCCTGAAAACTTTGGAGCTAGTTATATGTTCACATGGGACCCATAAAATTAGTTCCAACCCCCGGTGAGCGGAAGAGGCATTGCAGAAGCGGCTAAGAAAAATCTTTCAATGCTAGAGCATGAAAATGATATCGGATAACTAAATCGAGACGAGTATAAAAATTCTGCGAGAACCCAAAAACAAAAAAAAATCTAGATATTATTTTAATAAGTACTTGCATTGAATCGTTAATGTGAGGTGAAAAAGACTAGAAGAGTAAGCACTTTTTTCCGTTCGAAAGTCGTATAGTGCCCGAGTTAATTCAAATTGAGTTTAGTGGGGCCGTATCGACATCAAGTTCTCTCAATGACAATTTTCTTCATATATAATGCTTAAAACTTCATTTAGAAATCAAGGGGTGAATCACTTGAACAAAAGTTTGACCCAAAAAAGGAAAAAAGAACCACTTGAATAAAAGAATTAACAAAAACAAACTGAATACATTTGATTTAGGAAGAGGGAGTTATCCAGAAACAACAAAGTCCAGGGGAGGGGAGGGGGGGGGGGGATTATAATAGTGTCTCAAGGATCATGTTTTCAAATCAAACTCAAAGCACTGTCAATTAATCAATTGATCGAAAGTCACTTTACAAGGAGATTGTAACAGCAGGAGAAGAAAGGAAAAGAATGTGACGATTATCCAAAATCAGATGGCTATAAACCAATTAAGGATGAGACGGACGAAATCAGAAAACAACAATGGGTCGAGGAACCAGATAAAAATACTAATTCCCAGATGCATTTACACAAAAAAAATTTCAAGCCGACATAGAACAAAGGTCGTCAAAAACTTGTCTGATATTAGGCCTCTCATTTACAGGGAGAATACACCTGAGTGATATTGCAAGCAATTCGTCCATCTCTCTGGAAGATTCTTCACCGCCTGCGATGTCTCTGTCAATACAGTCCATTACACGTCCTTCTTGCTCACAGAGCCTGACCCAATCTGTTAGATCAACAGCCCCGGATTGCCCTGATATTATGTCGCCTGCACTTTTTCTCGTTAATAATTCCATTAAGATCACACCAAGTGCATACACATCGGCCTTGAATGATGGGACTGGTTTATTAGCAGAGGCCAGTTCTGGAGCACGGTATCCAAGTGCTCCGAGATTTAGTATCTGCTCTGAAATTCCGGCAGGTGTCATAAGGCGGTGCAGACCATAGTCAGTTAGACGTGCACTGTATTCAGGGCCTGCTAATAATATATTTGTTGGTTTTAAATTTCCATGGGGAAGCCCTCGATCATGAAGGTATAAAAGACATCGGGCAACTTCAACGGCAACTCTTAATCTCTGGCCGAATGACAATGGCGAGTACCGCCGGGGTGTTGTCTCTGCAAAATTCACATTCATATGCACACAAATATTTAAACTACAAAGGGGGGGAAAAAAAAAAGGCACATACGTCCAAACTTTTAGGGATTTATTATCTATAATATAGAAAGAATTACGATAGTAACTTTGGCTTCAGCATTTCTTGGATATTCCCCTATGGAAGAGAAGGAGGATTGGAAAAAATAGGAGAAATGTGGCTTCACAAAAGGGAATTTGTAAATCGCAGAGTGATAACAGGTTAGATTTTTCAAAACATGAATCTAATCACACACAGAATGATCTAATCTTCTGCAAAGATATTACCAGGGATATTTTCATTACGGTGATCAAGAATTCATTGGCTTGTCATATGCGACATTCTATAGGATTGACCTCATCATATCAATAAACAAGATCAAATATATAAAATATCGCACCATAAGTCATTAATTGTGCAGCTTATCTCAAACTCTATATGAACACGGGACCCAAAGTCTAATTGTTTTGTAACTAGGTATGCTTATACACAATTACAATGAAATGAAGCACTCTCTTTCAAACATTTTCTTCAACTTTCGAACATGTTAGTATTACACTCTCATTTTTCTTCTCTGTTGAATATTTAGAGATTGTTGAGGACACTAGAAGTGAGCAAATATGAATATAAGAATATAGCAGAGTGTACACAGTTATATATGGCAGTGCAGACATTTCAATGAACACAGCATTGAGGGGGAGTTTAACAATTACCATAAAGATGTAAGGCCAAGCTGTCGCCAGGTATATAGTCAGCTAAAAGAAGCCTCTCTTGTTCCCGGGGCCCCCAATAGTATGCCCGCAATGGGACAATGTTAGGATGCCTCATAGAACCAATCCTTTTAACTTCTCTGGCAAATTCCTTCTTATGTTTGACCAATCCAACACGTAACCACTTTACAGTCAACATATGACCAGTGTCTAGTGTAGCTTTGTATAAAGTACCATGGCTACTTCGGCCAAGAACTTCAGCTGGAGCTCGAGATAACTCCTCTGCAGTGAATGCCAGGGAAGAATCAAGAAAGTACAACTCTCCAGCCAGGCGATCTGGTGAATACACATCCAACATAACTGGTTTTTCTTGTGTTTCTATAAAACGAGGGGAAGAAGATAATGGGGAACCAGGAGATGACTTCCTTCCAGATGATGTGGGAGGATTATCCATCAAATTTGGATTTACAGAAGCTAAACTAGCTGCTCCCGTTCCCTGAGCTAAGCCATGCTCAGTAATTTCACTTACAAACTCCGACTGTCCAGAGAGTGATCTTGAATTGGATGTCAGCAAGTGATCATTTGAAAAGCTCAATGAACTTGCTGGTGGCTGAGCATTTGGGTGGAGCTTGAAGAGGGAGGGCCGTGCAAATCCTCCTGATTTGATATCCCTTCCAGTATTTTGACCAGTGAACCCACTTCGGCCACGAAATTCTTTAAGTTGTGTTCTATGATAAGCCAAGAAAACAAAAATAATCATCACAGCAGCACCAACTGAAGCAAGAATAATGGCTATCTTGATATTTCCCTTTGAACTGTGACGTTTCCCATGACCATAAATATTATCAGGCACTGAAGCACCATTTATATACGTTGGTAAGTTCAGCTTTTGATTTCCCGGGTGAAACGATGAAGGAGGAAACCTCCTCAAATTAACTGGAACGTCACCAGATAAATCATTATTGGACACATTAAACACATTCAAGTTGGATGAAAGCTTATCAGGAATTTGTCCCTTAAATCTATTGTGAGACAAATCAAGGTGCTCCAAATTAACAAGTTTGCTCAATTCATTGGGCAGCTGTCCTGAAAAATCATTCCTGGCAAGATTCAACAGTTTGAGCCCACCCATCCTACTTATGTCAGAAGGTAAGATGCCTTTTAACGAGTTATTAGATAAATCAAGATATTCCATCGGCTGATAAGGTGTCATAATTATTAATTCACTGGCTCCTGATCTTTCAAGAGGAATTGACCCGGTAAAATGATTTCCAGAAAGATTCAGGCTTATCAATGTTGTTGAAGTAAATAAACTAACAGGAATATGGCCACTAAGTTCATTCAAACTGAAATCAACCATGGACAATTTAGAATAAGTCCCTAAATTAGGAGGCAAAGCTCCAACTAAGGAATTATTCCTGAGAGCAAGTGTGGTTAATCCCTCAAACTGATTTGTCAAATTTGGAAAGCTTCCTGACAGCCTGTTTGAACTCAGGTCAAGAACCTCAAATGTGGCTTCCCAGTTCTGCATAACAGATACATCACCATGTAACAAATTCCTGCTCATGTCCATTACAGTGCATTTTCTCAAAGATGCTGGCAAAGAGCCTGATAAACCATTTGATGAAAGATTCAAAATATTCAATGATGTCGAGTTGATTGAAGGAATTGAACCTGCACATGTTAAACATAATATATAAAACATTTGTAACAGAGCATTGACGTACACTTCATCAAAAGACTTCATGCAGACGAGCATGCGCATTTGCAGCTTTTAAAATTCTTTTCTTAATGTCTAAACTCTCGAGTAGTAAAAGGCTGGGACGGAAGTAAATGACGCTAGTATGATCTAGTTTAAGATGCTTTTCGTGAAATGAAATTAGCTTGATGGAACTCATGGAAGAGACGGAACTATATTATTCCAACTCTGCCTCGCTCAGAACAAACTAAGAAGAATAGTTAAGATCCACGCTAAGGCGACAATACATACTACGGAGAACCAGATAATACCAAAAAGAATTAAAAGCTGGCCTGTATGCTGAATTGCTTCCAAAGCCCATTGTAATATTTTTGCAAACAGGATGACAGGAAGAACAAAGAAATGAGTGAATCAGATGCCAAAAAAGAAATTGAAATTACTTACCCGTAAACCCGTTGCCGCTAAGATCCAATTCTTCTAATGACATGGAAGTTTCTAACAACTCCTCCGGTATTGACCCATATAACAGATTACTGTCAAGTCGCAAAACTCGAAGACTCGGCAATGACCCAAAGGAGGGAAGCTCTCCCCTGATCTGATTGTGACCCAAATCCAAAACTTGCAAATTACGGAACAATGCAATTGAACCACCCCCAAAGAAAGGGCCATTTAACTCGTTGTAACTCAAATTTAGAAAATGGACCGTATTCGCCAAGCCAGAAACATTCTCCGCTCCAAGTGACAGGCCCCCGTAGAACTTATTAGAGCTCAAATCAAGATGCTCCACATTTCGCAATGCGGACAATACGTCACCAATATCACCCCAAAGCTGATTCGAACGCAAATCCAGCACTCTCAGCTGCTGAAGATTATATATTCCCGGAAATCCACCCTTGAAGTTATTCTTAGACAAATTGAGGTAATTTAATGCCCAAAGATCATTAATTCGAGCTGGGATCGGCCCGTAGAACTTGTTGTCGGAAAGATCCAAATGCTGCAAAGTGGTCAGCGTCCCCAATGCCGGCGGCAGCCGCCCAGTAAAGTCATTTCCGGAGAGGCTGAGATTCCGTAGCATCTTGAGTTCCAGTAGAGTGTGCAATTTCAGCTCACCTCCCAAACTGAGCCTATCAAGGACTACGGCGGTGACGTTGCCGGTTCCCTCTTCGCAGGCCACTCCGGCCCAGGAATGAGGACAGTCGTTGAGGTCGCCGAGCGAAGACAGCTTCCATGAATCGAAAACTCTTCCAATCGGATCTCTTTCAATCCCTTTCTTGAATTCAAGTAAAGATCGTAGTTCAGCTTCCGAGGCGAAACCCGAGAAGAGCAGAGAAAGGAAACAAAGGGAGAAGACCGCAACAAAGAAGTTGGGTACGGAATTCATCGGAGTTAATGTGGAAAGCCACCTTAATGATTCATTGAGGGGAAGAGGGGGAGAGAGAAAGAGAGAAGGGGGTTTTCGAAACCCTAGAAGCTCAACATTGGAAGAGAGCTAGAGAGAGAGAACGAAGGTGAAGAGAGAGAAAGTGCAGGTAAAGCTGAGCTAGGGTTTTATATATGAAAGAGAGAGAGAAATCCGTTAAAAATGGCGGTTTGGTCAGGTGGGAGAGTGTTGGTTGGTGGGAGTGAGTAACTACAGTCTGTAAAGGACAAGTTCCTCGTCCTCTCCTTCTCTCCATTCATTCAGTCACAAACTCCCTACTCTGTTCGACTCTCTGTCTTCGTATTTGTATGAGAGAGAGAGAGAGCGACATTGCAAACTGTAGTTTAAACCTCTCTCTCTCTCTACACAGCCCTGCACGCACATGCGCTTAACGTCTCCCCACGCCGTCAACTTCACTGTACCAATAACCTCTTCCTGTTTTTCTTCCAAAACGGGAAATTTCAGTTTTCCAATTACGCAGCCAATTAAGGATAAGAAAATACAGCTAAAAAAGCTCGAAACTTTATTTTTTAAAAAAAAAAAAGTGGGAGTCTGAATGTGGGTTGGCGAGGAGGGAAGTGACGGGAGAGAAAATAACGAAGGGAACGGCGTGAAGGCAGAAGAGATGGGGTGTCTGGAATGGACAGCCAGCCAAGATGCCGAACCAGAGAAGAGCATGTTTGGAAGCGTACAAATGACATACCATCATTTACCGATTCTGTCACCTTTTTTGACTCTCCCCATTACTTCCTTCTCTTTCATTTTCCATAAATTCAATAAATATAAAAACTCGCGCCACTGCCTGTAAATGTGGCGTTTGGCTATTTGCTCTTTAACGGACCCGCGGGACTCTTTTCCCTCCTGAAATTTTTTACAGTTATAATTCTAACCATTCATTTTTAGGGTTTATATAATTAATTATTATATATCTTGCAGCTGTATTGTTTTTTTTAACAGCTGTATTGGAATTTTATATGTTATTAAATTGTTGCAGTATCTTATACACTATTACCTCTCATATTTTTAATATAAGATTTTGTTTGATTTTTATTTTAATTCTAAATGTAAGATCTTAATCAATTTTGTTTTTTATATATATACATTTTTTTCTAAAATAGTTCTTCTAACAATAGTAATTCTAGCCAATACACTTAATTAGTAAAAATATTTTTAAAAAAACACATATTTATTACAAATAACTAACTTAACTTTTTTTAATCTCCTCAAATTAATTAATTAGATCTGATAATTACAATCGGAACTGGTATTTTTTAATTATTACTTGTGCATAAATTCTGAATGATTCTTTACACACACATATATGTATAAGAAAATTCTGAATGATTCTATGCACAAGGACTGAGCTTCTCCAAACTCAACATCTTCATAGCGTTCCTTAATCTAATAAATTTAATAGCTGCTATTCTCACCCCAAAAAAATTAATAGCTGCTAAATTAGCGAACAAGATAGGATGCCCATGCTACCATACCTTTTTGTCTTTTTTTTTTTTTTTTGTGTGGCGTGGGAAACAATATTAGTATATTTAATGTGGCCTCATATATTGTTGACACAATTTTTTTTTTTGGCCAGCGTTGATACAATATTTAAAACAAGTCATATCATCCATGATTTATGAATTGCATGATATTGCATTTTGTATATTTTACATTGAAGTTGCTCAAGTAAAATCTCACACCATGTTTATTTATCACTTTACAGACAACATCATTTCACGAGATTAAAACATGTATTAATAATGTTACAGCATTATTTAAAAATACGGGTGAATGAAGGTCCTCAATATTCTATGGGTACCAGAATGGAAATAATTGATTATACATACCTGCACCGATATATATATATATATATATAATCATTGTTCAATAATTGTGAGATCTATTTCCCATAGTTACCATGCCAATTCCGTGAGGCTATAGCGCACCCTTTTCAAAATGTAAATTTCCAAAAAAGAAAAAATCGGAATAATTATTCATTCATTATCAACTTAAATTTAAATATATATTACATCCAGTTTTTTCATGCATTACACCACTGAATGATAAAGCCTATTAATTATAAATTTTATATTTTAGATTGATTGATGCTGATTTTAGATTTATTTTTTTAAATTAGAAACTGATATCATTCAAACGCACAAGAAAAAAAAACACTTAATTATGTTACAAATTGGAAGGATAACGTTTTGGCTGTTCAACGCTGCAATTAGTATTAAAATTATAAAGCACAAAATTTGTCAAAAACTGGGATTTGCTTTTACAATAAGTGCTGGCACCGGGGAATACGGTTCCAAGTGGTGCTTATCAGCAACAAACGTTGACATTCACATCATATCCTGATATTGCATACTTTTGTGTTTTATAAAATTTAAAAAGCAGAAGTACAAGATACTGTATTTATTTTTGTGCTTTATCAATATATAATTGAATTCATTTGTTAATCATTATTCTTCTGGTTATAATGAAGAAAAAGGAGTTGGCGAAGGTACTTACGACAACAATTATTCTGTAACAGGATCATAATTAAAACGTAAAACTAGAGTAATTTACATTTAAAAGTTGGGCCGTGGTTACTGATTAACTGTCGATACAATAATTGACATCAAAATCAAAGTGCGTGTTTGGTCTAACCACTCTGAGCTTGACTTGGGCTATATTCAACTTACGTAAAAATATAATTGAATACCTACAAAAAGAATAAGAATCCCTAAGAAAAAGATTGAGCGATGCGTTACATATTTTTATTTACAGGAAAATCAAACACACAACGTAACCCTCTTCTTTAAGTTATACCTATTGGACCACCTAAATTATTCAATCAAATAAGTAAATTTCCAACATTTGATTAGCACAATAAGCCAGATACATTGTAGCTGGATTATAAATTGATAAATTGACACAATCTTATATAAAAAGGTATATAAAAAAACATTTTTTATACAATCCCAACTTGATTAAAGCCTGCGAAGACATCTTAACAAAAACAAAAAGATTCATAATTCTAACCGATGGATAAGAAAATTTGATATTTGCCGTTCGTAATAAGGCATTTGGAAACTGCAGAGACTGTTCCAGTTTTAATTTTAAAGAAAGAAACAAACAAGTGGGTATCAAACAAAGCAGTGGACAACTCTCTGGGCAAGCGATCTCTCACAGCTTCTTGTGTCCTTTTATTAACTATAATTTACTGAGAAAACACCAAGAGAAGCCAACCTAGCTCTTGATGTCCGAGCTTTATGCTCAGGAATCCGAAGACAGGTCAAAGAAGAAGCTGAAACTCTCAATTGAATAATAGATTATTGCACTATACAATATCATCTTCTCGTCGGTGCTGCTCTGTAAAGTTTTCGGACCACCTTCGTTATATAAGAGACACTATACTTAAATCACACACATCCAATTGCAGGACTCTAGGTTCAAACTAGATACCTATAAGCTACAATGACACTCTCGAAACCAGCTTTGTTTCTGATTCTGCTAATGTTCCTCTTCAATGTCATATTGGTTGTTCAAGGCGAAGCAGTTAACAGTGAACTAGTTGTGGGTTCTGCCAGTTCTTCCTCGGTTGTGAGTTCTGAATCTCTTTCCCTCTCTGATTATTGATATTTGATGCACTGTTTTGGGTTTTTTTTTTTTTTGCCCGGGTGTTTACTTAAACTAATTCAAAGTCTTTGGAGTGATTAATTGTTATAATATAATTATGTTCTGCAGAGAAGAGGTGGGTGTGGAAAAGAGGGCGTTGAGTGCAAGAAAGGAAATGGTGGGTTGGAAGAAAACGTTCTGGAGAATGAAGATTACATCTACACCAACTCTTTACCTTAGATACAATGATACAAAATTTCTGTGTGGTTTTGTTTTTTAATTATGCCGCGCTTGTTAAGAATTACCCACATTCGTAATTTTAAAGGATCTTTTATTACACATTGTTTTTACTGATAATTTTTCGGGTTTAGATTCTACGCACCTGTTGGAGAAACCTAACACTCTAATCCACTCATTACAGCGGTTAATATGGGAAATCATTGTAAATTTACAATTAATAGTTTATGCCTTTGTTTCTTCTCATCACAAATCCACAAACGTAGATAATGAATGAACCGAAAAGACAAAAATAGTTTCTAACCAAGCATCCGGACTTATTTGATAATCATGGAATTTTCCTTTATTTTTTCATCAGAAAATTCTGAAATCTATACACAGGCCAGTTTATTGAATGATCCTGCGAATGAGAATTTGTGTCGAACATCCTATTTCAGTTGTGAGAAGAGTACAAAACCTCACCAAAAATTGGATGACACACTAATTTTAACATCTGGGGTAAAATACATTTTACCTGTTTCTTTCCCCTCTTTCCTACATGCAATCTGATCGTCTTGAATGTTACATAGATTGCGCTTTGACTTTTTTAAATCAGATATGAATCTAATGTTGTGTGGTTGACATTTTTAATGAAGGGGCCCGTGAAAGGGGACTTGTATTAATCAGTAGCCCAACATACTCCTTAGAATCGAGATTTTTCTTCTTACCCGATCTTAGAGTTTGAGATCTACTTGATTCATCGTACGATATTTCTGTTCTCTCATTTAGGTTCAGTTAACCTGAGCAAAGAAGAGAAAGAAGAAAATTAAAGGAGTAAAGAAGAGAAAAAAAATTTTTTTTCCTTTATTTGGATATGAAGAGAAAATTGATCTCTATTTTTTTTTCCTGCACATTTTATAACCCTAGTTCCATTATATCACCATTTATAAACCAAGTTTCAAAGTCAAATAAGTTGATTGCGACCATAAAGAATCAAATATCTGGTTCACACGAAAACCCAGGGTTGCTACGTCTGCTTGGCTAACAACAGAACATGCCCATGTTGGATTTCTGCATAAACTACCAGCCATCCAGGCGTTAGTGAGCTACTTCTTTCCTTGGGATGCTCTTGTCCTTATTCCTGCTGTGCTAGTGCTACGTCCTCCTGTGTCATGATGCATACACCTAAATATTGACATTTTAGGGAACGGTGACATTAAAGACACGAGACTGAACAAAAGGAAATCATTTCTTCCATGGACGCAAACCAGAGAAAACAGCAACAGCAAACAACGGAATTTAAGACGGAGATCTTGTCAGATATGAAATGGACAAAGCGAATTAAATTAGGTCCTGTGCGCACAATGATGAAGGTGGTGTGAAGCGTTCACGACATGAAGCTCTGTGCCTCAATCACGTAAACTACCAAGAACCAAAAATGTCGTTTGAACTGCAATTTAAAGCCATCACAGGGATGTCATATACTTACATTTTCACCGAACATATTCATGTTCTTCAGTTTCAGGATGAGCTTACCACCGTCAAATTTTGTGGGAAGCTGCATTATATCCTGTTCTAATTACAACAAATGCTAACTTATCATTAAGCCTACGTAACAACCTACGTCGAATAAGTGTAAAGAATACAATTTATGACCTGTTATTATGTGAATATACCAGGAAAGGGGCTCAGGTTGACAACCAAAAAAAAAAAAGATTTGGGAACCTCATAGGTGCCTGATATCTTAACGGGATAACAAACAGAAGCCTTGAGCCTGTAGGAAGCCTCACAAGTCACAACGTATAGTTTGCCGGCTGAAATTTTTTGCATAAGTTGACGTCTTTTCAAAAGGTTGAATTTAGCTTTCTTTGAGCTCTTGACCATATTCTCATCCTGGAAGTCGACTAGTAAGTAGCACCAGCACGAGCTACAGTATCCATCCTACTTCTGCAATGGACCCAGTCAAAGAAAATGGAAACGAAAAACAAAATTTAAAAAGCCAGAAAAGGATACCGGATAGAGTGTTGAAGGACCTGGCCGCAGATTTAATTACATACAGCAAATCATGGAAAGCTAAAGAGTCCTTGACCAGTTTTAATTATATGTATATTAATATTATCTTGGGAGGTATTTGGTATGCTGGCATCATATCAGATAAGCACAAGCGGCTAAGTATTCAAAACTTTCACAATCTTGAAATCCACTGTATTGAATTTAATTTTAATCTTAACGAAGTGCTTGAATTCCCTCACACTTGGATAGTGGGGTATCCCCACGGTTGAGCACATCAACTCAGCTGTGCCTCTTAAGACAATAGAACACAACAATAAATTAAATAATAGGCCCTCAAACCTGACAAAGATTTAACATATACACATCTCAAATATGAATTCGTCAGTCATTCACTTTAGCAAATAACATCATTCCCCTCCAAAATGGCAAACAAAGAGGACTAGTCTTTCGTTAAAAGAATTATCCAAGGCAAGTGAAAGCAATGATCATACTGACAGTTGAGAATCCGTTACTATCCACTTACTGGTTGATTAAGCTGTCCCTGCTATCAACTGTTCCCGTTCATCTAGCTTCCTGACCTTCACAATGCCAATGAGAACTTGAAAACTGAAAAATGCACACAAAGCATATGCTATGATGGCAGGTACCTGAAAAAGATAACAAGTAACAGAGGAATGAGAAAGTAAGATCAAAGACTCAATTAATTGACTAGCTAATGACCTCAACAAAGAAAAGGTAGCAAGAAAGCTCACGCGAATTGAACTGAGATACAAAACTGTTGCAAGATTTATTAAACTTCCGGCAGCAACACCCTGTCAATTGATAGCGATGGTAAAGTGAATATGCATCATGTCATTGCCTCGAGGTCTTTCTGATTTTTTTCTCAGATAATATCATAACTACATCAAATGGGTATAGAAAATACGTGTGGGGATTACTGTGAATACATGTATAAATGCAATACAGTTGTGTCAAGTACAAACAAATTATGCACATCCATTAGCCACTTACAGGACATGCATACGCCACCGAAAATAAATATATGAACATCTAGTAAGTAGAACTGTAGAACAGACTCATCACAGGTGAGAAGTAAACTTTATAATTCCACGAAGTTAAAGGCCAGCTTGACTCACATTCCCTATTGTTTTCTGGACAGTGGCAACACGTTGAAATGCTCTCTCAGATTCCAGAGCTCGAACTCGGAGCTTCAGATCACCTTGCTCCTGTGTAAAAATTAAATGCAGTAAGCAGAGGTCTGGAATACCAGAAGTCAAAGACCAAGCAATAGATACTCATTAAATAAGCAGTTCAAATTATATCAGTTAAAATCTGAGTATTACCAGTCTTTGGATTATGTCAGCAAGCCTTTCAACTCTGTCAGCCTGTCTAAATAAGTTATAAAATGCTTGAGACTGTTTGTCCCACCTCTTCCTGAAGTCCTGCACATCTACAAGATGGATATGAGAAAACAAATCCTACGAGGATACTGAATTCAAGCACAGAAGACGAAATTTTTCATTGCCTTTAGGATAACTTCAACCCCTGCTTCACGAAATCTTAGCAACTCCAAAGCATAACTAGAAGGCAAAGCAGGATAGATATGTTAAGCATGCAAAAAATAAAGGCTTAAAATTGACATTTAAAAAGATAGAAAATTTATAATCCATAAAAACAATACTCACGGTTTGGCAATCTCAGTAATATCAAATCGTGGGTCAAGCCCCTTGCCAATGCCATCCAACACTACAAAAGGAACATTAGGTCTTTGAATTAATATCATAGCATGAAAAATCGATGAATTATCCTAGATTATATTTACCAGAAAAGGCTCGGACAACAAATGTGAATGTCGCAGGAAACCGGAAGGGCTGGTCAGCAGCAATGGATAATAAATCTTCACCTGGTATAAAACAAGACGGCTATGAATGGTAAGCAACCTTTTCTCACACTAAAATAAAGTCTATTGATTAAAAAATGTTATTTAACTAAGAACATAACACCCAAATAATTTAAAGACCAGATGTCCAGATGCAAGACATAATGCTTATAGTTAATCTGAGGCATGTCCAATTCCATGGTCAAAATTGAAAATCCTATTATTTTTGTATGAAAACCCACCAAATGATAAACCTAACGTATACAATAACTCAAAAAACTGTACATAAGATCCTCACCTACATGTAAGCTGCTGGATAAAAATTCAGTAATAACTAAATATAAAATGAATGGAACAAAACAAGGCTAGGAGGGCTATAACATGAATGCTAAATAATCTTCCCTGACATATGCGCGTTTGCTTCCTCACATGTTAAATAATGATTATTGATTGTCACATGCTTTACATGCATTGATTGAATAGCATGAAGTATAAACCTAAAGAACCTCATACAATTACACCAGGTAAATTACCAATAGCAGCCAAGCGTTCTTTCTTTTTCATTATTTTTTCCTCCTTGCTCAATGGCTTTTTGAATCCAAGTTCAGTTGTTGCTGTCTCTCTCTCCCTCCTTTGTGCAGCTAGACGCTCTTCAAAACTGAGGAGTATTAGAACTCAAGGTCAGAAATTCTCCATGAAAGTTGCTTGGCCTAGCATTTGGAAAAATTTAAACTTAGACTTCTAAAAATCCTCCGGATTCAGCAGGCTACCTGTTGAGGAAGAATTGTGCTGTTCGTCTAACAGCAGTCATATCTCCAGTGGGGACAAGAACACCCATTTGAATCATTGCTTGAAGGACCTAAATCAAGCCAGAAGATTCATTTAGTAATATAAACTAAGCATGGGATTTTACATTACAGTATTCAAAGCATGATAGGACACCGTTCATAGAAAAACAAAAACCTTATCTGGATTTTTCTCATAAACGCCATAAAATGCTTCAAGCAAACCTTCTCGGATGTTTGGACTTATACTGTAAGGTGCAATACAGACGAAATGTGAATCATCTACCAAGGTTAAAAATTGTATTCATTTTACATTCATGTTTTAAATAGCGTGAGATTAATTATAAACCTTCCCATCATTCCAAAATCATAAAATATCAATCTGCCACCATTGACATCATCAACTGCAATATTTCCAGGATGCTGCAAGAATGTGAACAAATTGTAATTACGGACAAGGTATGGCACCAAGTGTCAAATTTCCAGAGTAATAACCATGCAGCATAAGAATTGAAGATTCCTCATTCTAACATTATCAGGAGTAAAAGACAAATGTGTGTGTGTGCGCGCGCGCACACGTAAAGTTGGGAACAATAGCTACTTATGTTTAAACAAATGGCATAAGAACACAAGTGTCTTGTGGTGTGCAAGCTGCACTCGATTATGGAGCCTAACACCAAGTTGCCACCATTAATGGCCAGCAGGGGAGCAGTCTTAGACAATATCAGAAGGACAATCTTTGTTTCATAATTTCTAAGAGGTATAGGCCTCCAAAGCAGTGGCAGAGGCGTGGGAAGGTTTCCGAAAGCCACAGCCAATGCAAAAGTTAGCCTCATGGTGCACATTTTGGGGAAAGGCAGGGGCAAGGGGCATTTTACCATATAAATGTTATTCTAAGCATATCAAAAAAAGACTTACAGAAGTCCAAAATATCTAAGTAGCACAGTGCTAGTACTATAGGCAACAGAGGCTTGAATGTTGACACATAAGAGCACATTCAAAGATAGTAAACTTCATATGTTGGTTCTACCAAACAAATATGCCAGACAATTTAAAATACACAGGCGTGCACACAAAAGACAAATCTAAAATTGCTAATCAATGTTATCATCGAGAACTCACTGGGTCAGCATGGAAGAAACCATGTGATAGAATCTGTTCCAAGTATGACTCAACCGCATATCGCCCTAACCTGTAAAAGAGAGCAATATTTTAATTGTTTTAAATTAGACGTTATTCTAAGCCTCAAATTATACAAGTAAAACATAACATGTTACTAGGGATTTCAACATAGAAAACAAAGAGGTTCCACAAACCTTTGGCGGTCAACCCCAAGCTGATCTAAAGCTTGTATTTTGTTTATTTTAATCCCTGGAACATACTCCATTGTCAGGACCTGCATTTGATATCAAGTTAGAAATGAATAGATAAGAACAAGATTAGATCTCAAACAAGAAAGATGCACTTGGCTGCATCCATGGACAACAAAGGTTAAACCTGCGGTGTGGTATAATCCCAGAAGATTGTAGGAACTTTGACATATTCCATGTTTTCAAAGTTACTAGCAAAGAGCTCTGCATTAGTAGCTTCCTTGGTGTAGTCAATCTCCTGAAAGATGTCAATTCACATTGCATTAAAAGAGAAAGTTGAGAATGTGTTGGAGCACATGAATTGCAAATGCATCATACTGAAGCAGGAATAATATCCATTAATGTACAACCTTAATCATCCCCCAGGCTTTTTTATTAGATGTTTTTACATGTTTGAATAAAATAACCTCTTAATCAACCAACAGGCTTCTTTATTAGATGCCATTAGTAGATTGTCATCACCTCATATAAGACAGAGGCACACTCATCATAAATAGCAACCCAGTCCCTTTTTGCCCCATCTGATTTTGGATCAACCTTTTGAAGATATTCAGCAATAACCTGGAGAAAACACAGGCTTAAGTGTCAGTGTTTGACACTTAGGGCACAGAAACCTCACAATAAAGGTATGTGTGTGCGCCTATCCATGCAAACATCTCAGTATGATATAGGTAATGAAGAGAGAAGCCCAACACACACACACAGAGATTTCGGAGCATGAACAAGTTAATATATGATATCTTGAAGAAACATCACTTATGCACGCATCACCAGTAGGTCATATGAAATGTTATGATAGGCTATAACACTAACCCTGAGGTTTTTAAGATCAATATCAAAAAGACCTTTGAGACCAGGCCTTTGCACTTTAACAACAACCTCCTGTCCCTTTAATTTTGCACGGTGAACCTGACCTGCATTGGGGAAAAAATGGAAGACATCGATATTCTTGTCTTCTTATCAAATAAAACACCAGTAACTTACGTTCACTTCTTCAGCTCAAAAAAAAAAAAAAGGAAAGAAAAAACTTACCTTCACTTCTTCTTGGTTCAATATTGATTTCACATATGCACCATTAGAAATACATGCAAAGTTAAATTATGATTACCAAGACTTGCAGCAGCAATTGGTTCATAGTCAAATCGATCAAAGACGACACCTACAGGTGCTCCAAGCTCTTCTTCAACAATAGCCAAAGCAGTCTCTGAGGGAAAGGGGGGACTTGATCCTGGACCCAGTAACAAGGAGCTTAGGTCCCAAACAAATACAACCTCAGCATAATTTTCTCTCTCGGTCATTAACTTGGTATAACTATCATTTTTCCGTCATGTATTTTGTCGTCAGATTTCTTAGTGCGCCAGATATGTGACGCTAGATGGATAAGATGAACATCTAATAACTCAGATTCAAGTGTAGATGACAACGTATAATCAATAATAAAATATAAAAAAGGTGACACAACAAAAGCAAGTTCATGATATTTCATTCCAAGAATTAATCTTAAAAATGGCGTTCAAAATAAAGACCTGTAGTTCCGATAATTGGTCAACATATTCTTGTGGAAGAATGTCCACCCTTGTGGAGAACTGCTGGCCAATTTTGATAAAAGTTGGACCTAGTCTCAGAATGCTTTCCTTCAGCCACTTGGCAAGGGTCTTTCGTCTCAAGGTTTTCTTTTCGTCAGTCATTCCTCCTGCAAATAATGACTTTGAATCAATGCCCCAAAAGAATTTCGGTGAAAAACACTTCATGTATCGCAAGAGTTATCTGTCGTTAGTATAAAGTCTTAAAACATGAAGTATGGATAATAAATAAAATGAACACTGTAACTAGACCATCCCCCGAAGAAACAATTTCATGATGTCAGTGAGGTTAACTGTTGAGGCGAAGTTAATTGTGTAGCAAGAAGCATAATTAACCTGCTATAACTTTTACAGCTACTTCCTGAATTTTAGTTCATAGCGATCTATATTCTATAGGACTCAGAGAAAATGAATTAGTTTGTAAGGCACATAATGCCCACTCCAAAGCTCACAATAATCACAATATACAGCTCACGAACCTTTGTAAGAGAACTTCTGGTTGTTCCACCAAGCCTTAAAGATAAATGTTATCACAAATCCCCAAATTTCCAAGGTTCTCTGAATTGTCGAGTACGTTTTGAATCTACTCCAACGGCCTCCAGGTGCAACTGCGACCTGCAAAATTCACATCTCCGTCTAACTAAAGGAGTCTCAAATAAAGCGATGATAATCAGAGCCCAGAGCATCAAACAACATCGAAGACTCGTACCTCGACCTTGTCTGCCCCAGATTTTTTGAACCAGGCCTCTTCATTGCCAATCTCCTCTATCCTTCTCTTCCTTCCATCCTCCTTCAGTTCGGAGGCTTCGACATCTTCCACAATTTTCGCCGCTGCACCGTTTTCATTCACATACTTCACCAAGCTTCCGTTGTTGATCCCACTCTCACTCTCTACCACGCCCAAGCTACCATTAACGTATCCCTTTATGGATCCATTGCTACCATAATTACTCCCGCTAGTACCAGATGCTCCATTGCCACTCCATTCTATATCATTTACTCTCTCAACTAATTCCTTCTCTCTCTCTTCAAGCAAAGCCGCTTCTTCTTTGCTGGCGCGGATTCGCGTACGAATAGCCACCCTGTACCTCGTGCGCCCAGAAATAGACTCAACCGTATAAAACCTAGAGACAGCAAGACGACGTCGAGGAGTAATCTGTGAGGAAAGAAAATGGAGTGGCGGTAACGGTAGAGCAGCCGAAGCCATAATTGATACTTATTAGGATGGTCAGAATCAAACTATAAACCTAACTTTCATGGCGGTTTAGGTGCATAGAAACGGACGGGAAGAGCCGAAGTGGAACCGTATGGGACAGTGGGAAGGGTGGAAGCAAGCAAGACAGAAATGCGAAAGCAGACAGAGTAAAAATGAAAACAGACAAGGAACAAGGGAAGGGAGAAAGAGAAAAGAAGGGAAGGAGGGAAAGGGTGGAGATAAAGAGGACACGTGGCAAGCATTAAGATGAGCCATCGAGGTATGGGAGACTTTCATTGGTAATGAGTTTCGCGGTTTGTCCCGGGCTCAAGTGAGCCACGCAACGGCTCTGCAGGCGCCGGGAGGCTTTAGCTGGCGTGGAATTTGTTTGTACGCTTTAAGCTTACGTGTTCGGGAGCCCGTTTGCGGTTTCACTAAGGGACGAGGCCGTTCCTTCACCCAAAAAAAAAAAAGGGACGAGGCCGTTCGAAGATATTTGGGTTGCTAGATGGGCTCCTAAGAGATTGGGCTTTATTGTTTGACCCATTATGATTGGCCCAATAAAAAATATCCGATCTGCTTTAAACCCAAATTGAGCCTTTTTCAATTTTTAAATTTTATGAATATCTTCGGTTGAAGGACTATTGGTTAAAACCTTAAATTTAGGGTTTTAAGGCTTACTTTTAGGATTTAATAATTCTTTTGACAATATGATTTTTTTAAAATTCATAAATTTCAATAATCATTAGGTTGTAACATGCGCGCATACCCCAAATATCATCAAACTTAAGCGAGGTCAACCAAAAAATAATTAATTGAGGAAAAACAAAAAGAATTATTAGGTTGTATTATCCATTTTGCAGACTAATGAATACATACATTATATGCAATTTTTTTTAGGTGCAATACATTATATGCAATTGCGTGCAAAGATATCATGCTAAATCCTTAACTCGTTTGCTGCGGTGACCCCGAGCAATTTGGGATACTACCCAAAGAAAATAAAAATACAAAAACTTGCATTTGCTGCAATTTGCCCCATGGCAGAAGTGTTATTTTTAGGCCGCCGTTCTTTATTATCACTGCAAATACACTTGTTAATTTCAATACGTGCTTGATTTCATGTTGCAGATTGTTTTTATTATCTGCTGTAATTTGTCTCGAGTTTTGTGCCATCAATCGCATACCATCTCTCTGTTTCTCCTTTTTTTTTTTCGCCTTCCCATGCAATGCGATTGCGATGTTAGCTGACTTCCGAGCAATCTGTGCAAAAGACCAAAAGCCGGCAATAGTCAGATTTGCAGATAGTTGCAAATAAACAAATGAAGTAGTAATAAACTATATATGCAAGTAAGACGGGCAACGTAGTTTCAACTTCTGCAAATTGTTTTTAGTACTTGTCAATAATCCCAGGGCATCCACCATAAGCACAAGCGCATATGCTATTCCCAGTCATAAATCCATGACGTTATGAGTTATCTCACTCCTCATGCCCGGCCGTGCCGACGTGGCTGTATCAACAACTAACCCCACACAGATCTATCAAACAATATGGATGAACGCGCGCCGTAATTAATCTATAACACTCAACTTTCACCAACCTAAGGCTACTTTCACCAAACTCGAAACAAGAGATTTGTTTTTTTTAACTTAAACAGGCAATGATTTTGGATTTAGCAAAAACTTATTACTTTCATATGCATCTACTGTATGCAAGCTAGCCTGCCTACTTTAACTTCAAGATCAGTATTATATACAGATGGATCATTATGACATGTATATATACATATACGTGTTTGTATATATATGCGTGCATGCTGGTTTTCTTCTCAACAACCACAGGTAGGGCGCACATTATTAGGTAATTTTTCTGGTTCCCTTGTCATCAGCAATCAAGAGTGTATTATTTGGACACAACACCCCAAACTCCATCTGTGTAGATATATATGCTACTACCTCCTCCGGTCTTTAATATAAAATCTTGTTTAACTTTTATTTTAATCTTAAATATACGATCCTAATCTATTTTGTCTCTCATATTTATTTATTTATTTTCAAAATAGTCATTCTAATAATAGTAGTTCTAGCTAATAAACTTGATTAGTAAAAATATTTTAAGAAAAACAATACCTATTTATTACAAATAACTAACTTAACTTATTTTCTTAATCAATTTAAATTAGTCAATTAATTCTTATATTTAGAATCGAAAGTTGTACCTTTTCATAGCAGCTTGTGCAAAAAAACACGTGTTCAAACACACACCAAGCTTGTCCTGGTTTAGAGGCTTTTAATGGCAAAAAGTAGGTATCACACCGGTTTATTCTTAATCACAAATGATTGTAGTTTTGACTCGACTTAGTCAAACAAGAAAAAAATAGTGCAAGAAGAACAGTGAATTCTCAGGACGTACTTTAATTTATTCATTTAAATTCCCCTGATAGATGTGAACAAGACCAAAGAGAAGCGCAATTAAGAGCCGGTTCAGTATATGCGCGTTTTAAAATTAATGCATGGCGGATGAGGCTCCGCAGGGCTGCACATGTCAGAAGCCTGTTCGATAGCTTTTGTGCTCAAAATTCTGATATTTTTCTGGTGAGACTTGACAACATATTCCAAGGGGAGTTGTTTTCGTGTAATTTCCTTCACTGATCCTAATTTAGCTGAACATCAGCTTCTTATGGTCGCACCGAGTCTGGCAGAAAAGTAGAAAATTGGGGACTGAGGGTGGAGATGCCTTGAGATGATCCTGATGTGATCGATGAGAGACAAAGCAATGGAAAAAAGTAGAGAGCACAAATGCTAGTGCCTCTTATCCTGTTGAATTCTTTTTCCAACCGTACCAAAACTATACTATATGCACTGGTACGAAGAATTCACGTTATAAGTTCTGGTTTTGAGCTCTAAACCAATGAAAAATCCTACCCCAATTAACATAAAGCATACGGTCTTGTAGCGATCCGTCTCCCATAATCATCTTCTCATCCTTTGGCTTTTAACTCTAAATTGAATAATAACCGCCTTGACATCTCGTTTTTATTATACTATTATATCTGGTCCTAATTATAAGATTTCTTTTACCGTCTATAAATGAGATATTATGAATAGGACCTATTACTCTTCTCTCCCTCAAAAAGCATTTCTCTCTAGAAGCTACAAAAGATGGTCCTAAGATCGAGACATATAGATGTATACTGAAAAATTGGGGATTAACCCCAAGGGAAACACGATTTTGAGCTGGATCCAGCAACATCGATCATTATTAAGTTCCAAGTTTCACAACATCGAATTAGTTGAAATTGAAAATTATTTGAAGGATATTGCCGCCATTGACCCTTTCCAGTCATAATTCTCTCCCACCAATAGTAATAGAGGAGGCATAAACTAATGGTTCTAGCAACATGTATCTAGGCCTAGGTTCTTCAATAAACCAATAATTCTCAAAACACGTACATGACCTCCATATGGACCCCCCAGAAAAACCTTAAAACTATATCTCTCCCATTTGTGTACTATTAATTAGATTATTTAATTCTGATGGAGGGAGAGAATTGCAGCATATAAAAGGCCATCCTTGGAGAAAGCCTTCATCGCATTTCGCTGTGCTTTCTTCCCATCTATTCTAACACCCAATCGCCCTTTTTCCCTTTTTCTTTTGACACTTATTTTATATCTCCTCCCACTTGTGCTAGCCTTGGCTTATTAAGAGCCTCATTACCTGCGCTCAGACACAACCCAACCCATCTTTAGCCTAGGTTTCTCTGTTCCAAATCTTGTTCCAGACATGGCAGGGAAGAGAAATAACCAAACCAGTCCTGTGGGAAGCCCAACTTCTGGGAACATCTCAGACAGCTCTTCCAAAGAACAAGACAGGTTCCTCCCCATCGCCAACGTTAGCCGTATCATGAAAAGGGCACTTCCAGCTAATGCCAAAATCTCCAAGGAAGCGAAAGAGACAGTTCAGGAATGTGTGTCTGAGTTCATAAGCTTCATCACGGGTGAAGCATCCGACAAGTGCCAGAGAGAGAAGAGGAAGACAATCAACGGCGACGATCTTCTGTGGGCTATGACAACGTTGGGGTTCGAGAACTATGTTGGACCCTTGAAGGTGTACCTCAACAACTACAGGGAAACAGAGGGAGACAAGAGTTGTGTTGGTACCAGGCAAGAAGATCAGGCTCAGGCAGAAACAAATGACGGGGTCGCCGAGCTCAACAGGCTGGCTAATTCTGTGTCAGCTAAATCAGATCTTGCCGGTTTTAATGGTGCGTTTTACTCTGTTATGCCTGAGGTTGCTCCAAAGAGCTTTGCAGAGATAGGAGGGCTCACTGGCTTCAGAGAGAACCCCATGAGCATAGCTATTGCCCAGAATGCAGTTCATAACGACGCAGATGGAAACCTGCGTTACAGGGTTGAATGGTAGAGTCTCTACCGTAGAGATGTGATGGAAAGAACTAAGAATTTATAACTCTTATTGCTGATTAAGCTGCGCAGGGGACGAATCACTTTATGTTTGCTTGAAAGCCTCTAGTTACATATATGCTTTTAATTTGAAAGATAAGTCAACAGATTAGGATTTTGTATCCTTGTACCTCAAGGAAAAAAAGGTAAATTAACTAGCTACTGAAATAATGCATCTAAGATTGGCGCTCTGATTCTCTGCTTTGATGAAGTACTAGTAATTAATTTCTCCATGATCATCGCATAAAGTATTCAAAGATGGGTAGAACTCAAACAGGAAGCAACAAAAAGACAAGAGTTTGGCATGCTATGCTGCTGCTTCATTGATGAAGGAATTCTTGTTTTATGCCACTCTATATTGATCTTTACCTTGATTATTCAAAACAAACAATGGTGGCGATAAAGCGACATAAGGCAGTTGGTGGAGCCATTTTGCAACGTTGGGCCATCCAAAGTTTTTTATTCGTATTTTTCTATTCAAGATAAATGATCAAGTTACCTTGAACAATGCTTTAATGCCACAACTGACATTAATTTAGTTGTTCACCGATAATTCGTCATCAAAGAGTCCACGACGACCAACTTTTACGACATCATTGTGTGAACTTTTTTAAACAATAGAACAGGATACAGTTGAGTTCTTTGAATGTAACCTATATTGTTTTGGGATTGGATGCTTTTTGCCCTCACACTAAAGCATTATATAAGATCAGATTTCTTTTTTAATCTGCATGATAAATGAAGGCTTAGTTAAAAATCTATATAAATTTTGCATTTATTTTCGATATTAAATGAATCCCGGTGTTAGTTAATTTTTGTCTCCTTAATGAGTTTATGTTGTTATATTTTTATTAGCAATAAAGATGTTTATATATAATGATATAAAAACTTAGCGACTGTATAGATCAGTTTTTCAGAATAATTTTACGGTATTTAAGGTAAGATGAGAAGAATTTTGTCTCTGGTGTAAAAACACTTACTCCCTCCGTTCCTTATTATAAGAGACAAATAACCGAAGTACGTTGATCAAAAAAACAGTTAAAGTTAGTTAAGAACAATTAATGTATAAAAAGTATAATTTTTTTTCCAAAAATGCCCTCATTAATAAGGAGAGAGAGCATGAGAGAGAACAATTAAATTATTAAAAGAAAGAGAAGTGGAAGGGAGAGAGAGTGTGAGTTGGAAATAATAAATATGGGTAAAATAGTAAATCAACACAAAAAAGTAGAGACAACTTGTAAGTGTCTCTTATATATAGGAACATGGCATAAGTATCAAGTGTCTCTTATAATAAGGAATAGAGGGAGTATTTTATAAATGCTTCTAGGGTTTTCAAAGCAACCCTATTCATTTATTGAATCTGTCTTACGTCCTCCCCACCTCCATTTATCATAATTAAAAGTATCGATTCTACATTGTAGCCCCGACCAAGCAATGTGATTAGGATCCTGGCCAGAATCAGAAAAGGCAACGACGAATAACGTTCAACTTTCGCACTTTGAATTTATCATCTCTGAAGACTCGTGGATGCTCTTTCCTCTTACCCCATCCTCGGCAATGAAATTGCATGGAGGATAAGTGCACCACCGTCTTTAATTCTGAGTCAATCACTCTCATCTCAAGTCGACAATTTTCCCCACAGAAAACTCAAGAAGAAAGCTTTACTGAAGAAGGAGGAGGCTTTGAATGTCTCCGAATAACCATCTTTGTCATCGTCTCCATACTAAACTATTACTTCGACTTTGGAGGTCTATGCACTCATCGACCATACTGTGTTCATTTATAAAGATAGGTGACTTGGATTCTTAATCTTAGATTGTGATAATTAGTATGATGTCACAAAAATATAATACTACCTTCGGTCCTAATTATAAGAGTTAGTTGACTCATTTAAGAAGATTAAGGAAAGAAGTTAAGTTAGTTATTTGTAATAAATAGGTATTGTCTTTCCTAAAATATTCTTACTAATCAAATGTATTGATTAGAACTACCATTGTTAGAAGAATCACCTTGGGAAAAAACACATAAATATGAGAGACAAAGTGGATTGGGGTCATATACTTAGAACCAAACTAAAAATCAAATAAGGTCTTATATTAAGGATTGGAAGTAGTATCACATTAAAATCATCCGGCTGATAACAGGAGAAAGCTGTCTTTTTTTGGGTAAATGGATCAATTGATTGATACAATGAAAGGGAAAGGCCATATAACTTTATATTCGCCTTGACATTTCTCTAGCCGTTCATGTCAACAATACTTGAGTGCTCTCTGATAAAGTGGCTACAATGCTCAAGTTTTGACTACCTATTGGCCGCAGGTTCATGGAGAAAAGCTAGATGGTTTAGCAAGAACCTTAGACCAATCTTTCAGTATCACTCTGAGCACTGTTGGACCAATTTATGGTTCATCTGCAAGTAACAAAGCTAATAACAACAGCTTCAATACTAAAAGGATGGAAGTTCCAGCTTCCAAATTTCCTCTTGACAAAGGACATCGCTCCAGGGATGTGGTCACAGAGGATGTCCATCCAAAGACAGCATCACACATTGAAATCCCAGATCAATCAAGCCATGACGAAGAGGTCAAGGAGAACTTTACTATGGACCCAGTTAGTAGAGATCTTACTGCGGATGACTAATCAGACCAAATAGTTCGTTTTTCTCCAACCACTTCTGCGTTGGTAGCGGATATAAATATATAAAACTCCTTGTGATTGGAATTTTTGAGAAATCTGTGGCAGAACAAAGTCGTTCTAATGACCTCAAAGAATTAGAAATTTGTCTGACAATGAAAAAGTTGGAATTGAAGAAGACACAATTCGTTCTAATGACCTTATCTAATTTTCTAGTATCATGTTCAAGTTATGTTGAACTGAATTAGCATTGGGTGTGTTTATGATATTTGCAATAACATATCTGCTTGTCCAACGAGCATCCACATCAACCCTAATGATCTTAATCATTTGTTGTTAAGGGTGGATGCTTTTTTTTTGGGGGGGGGGGGAGGTGATGTCCGGCTTTTAAATTCGGAGATTCTTTGCCTGTGCACACAATTTTTTCCGAATCCTCTATGGACCTCTCGGCGCGCCACAAACAACCGAAAGGAATAAAATTTTCCCATATTGGATTCGCCGATCTTTATTCTATGCTACTTTGCTCGTGTTCCTACCATTGGCTTCTGCTCTCGTGCCATTTGCTGTCCCTGCTCAACGGAAAGATCTTTTTTTTTTTTTTTGAAGAAGGCGTCAGGATGTTTTATAGATTCTGGTCCAAAATCTTGAAGCCACAGTTTTGTAAAGCTTGATGCACGAATTGATTTGTTGTGTCTGCCTACCGTTGGGATTATTTAGCGCTTGTATTTTTGAGTTTCTGTTGGAGCATCTAGGGATAGAGAGAAAATCTACTGAGCTCTAGGCTTTATGAGAAATTGTAATTGTTGAGATCAGAACCAGGTGAAAGTGTGACGTTTGATTCGTTGCAGAAAATGCGGATCAAGTGGTTTATATCCCTTTATTCACGAGCCAGTTGGAGCTTGCAGAATTTAAATTTGACTACCTTCTCCAAAGACATTTGCTACGGTTAAATCCAATCAAAAGATTAAAAAAAAAAACAGAAGAAATTGCATATAAAAAGAGGTATTGAGTAAAGTTATGAATATTACATACTACTTCCTGTGTGTTTACTACAAGAAATAGCTTAATTTTTAATTTGATTCTAAATATAAAATTTTAATTTATTTTATCTCTCATATTTATCTATTTTTTTAAAAATAGTCATTGTTATAGTTTTAGACTTCTAGCTAATACACATTATTAATAAAGATATTTTAGAAAAGATAACACATTTATTATAAGTAACTAACTTAACAAACTTCTTTAATATACTCAAATTAGTCAATTAATTTAGAAAACATAGCTAGAAAAGCAAGGAAAGGATGTGGAATATTATTGGGGAAGCAAGTGCATGTACTGTTAATTTTGAGAAGAAGAGCGGTTAATCTGGCAACCTCCTGTAAGTCCAAAAAAAGAAAAAGAAAAATTGGCCGCTTCCTGTGTTCAGGGATGGCCCTGCCCCCTTCCTGAAGGTTACAGCTTCTATGTCTTCTTTCACTGGAGCGTTGATGAATCCCTTATTTAATAGGCTTATTTACATGATTTTGTGGGAATTTAGCATCTTTTACCTATTGAATTGCATTTTGATTATTGCTTATTTTGAGGTATTGAATATTTCATCATTTTTTAGGAATTTTTTGTAGATTAAATGGGGGAAATAATTAAAATTCAGAAAATGACATCAAAGAGCACCACAATAGCATAGAAGGACCAAAAATTAATTGCAAGCGTCGAATTCTTGTTCTGTTTAAGTGAAGCAACGACCCAAGTGAGACTGTACACCCATTCTTCTCCTCCTCACTTGGCTCCTCCATATTCCCTTCACCTCTCTTTTCTCTTTCCTTTCCTCTGCTTCAGAAAATGTCACAGCAGCTAATTGTTCTGAGTCTCTGACTTCCAATTCCGGTCTCGCTTAAATTTCGTCAAGGATTAAACTATTGCATACAGGATTGCTATCCAGATCACGAGTGTCTTCGCATGTCAATAGTTGGTGTTCTTTTGTGGATATAGGTTTATATATGGCACCTCTTAGGACTTCAACACAAACTGCGAAAGGAACTCAGATAAATGTACACAGGAAAATTCGACAAATGTGAGGTCATATCATTGGTGTCTTGATATTTTTAGTAGGTAAGAACTCCTTTTTTCTTTTTGCCTCGTAAGTGAAGATTTTTGTAGGCTATTATCACCCATCTCCTGTGAACTTCAGTAACTTCGGTTTATGCGTAATTACGCATAACATGGGAAAACTCGGCCAATTGTTATTTCTCGTAATTGCGTAATGCCCTCATGATTTTTTTGGGGTGCACTTGCCTCGGGAAGCTTAATTTTCTGCTGATAAGAAAGTAGAAGTTGTTTGTTCAAATTAATTAGCAGACTCAGCCTTTCCGCAAATCTCTCGCTCTAAATTAGCAGTCGTACCCCAAATTAGAAAACCCGCAATTTACGTAGCACAAGAAAGTGGAAACTAGTTGGTTCGTGATTCATCAAGATACGCGGCAGAGGCCACATAATAAATCTGATGCGCTGTAAGTAAAAGTTTATGTGCAAATGGCTGGAGGAATCAGTAATGTCTTCCCCGCAAGAACGGACTTATCTTTGTAGAAATAAACGCTCATGCTATTTCAAGCATGTACTAGCATTACCAAACGCGCCAGAGTGCTAAAATAGGGTAAAATAACGAGACCATGGACAATTTAGGCTACCGAAGAATGATCCTCAGCCGGCAAACTTTATGTCCGAAACCCAAACCTCTCTCTCATGGCACTGGTTCCCTCCCTCGTCCACGACCCAGACTCATGCGAGAACTCAGATCTTCATCCCTCCATTCAGAAGCCTCTTGGTCTTCTTCCTTTACGGACACCGATACCCGGACCTCCTCTTCCTCCACCCCTCCCGCGCCGCCGCCGCCGCCGTCCCGTTCCCATACCCTCCTCCAACCAGCCCACAAAAAGAGACACAAAGCCAAAGTCTTTCGAGCCTTCCGTTCCGTTTTCCGATCCTTCCCCGTCATAACTCCCTCCTGCAAGTTCCCCTCCCTACCCAACGCCCACCTCGAATGCCATCACCACCGCAGTTCCCACGCCACAAAGGTCACCGGCACTTTATTTGGTTACCGGAAAGGACGCGTAAGCCTCGCTGTGCAAGAAACCTCGAGATGTTTACCTTCCTTGGTGATAGAACTCGCCATCCAAACGAGTGCATTACAGAAGGAGATGAGCGCAGGAATGGTGAGGATAGCTTTGGAATGCGAGAAGCGGCAGGAGAGGGACAAGACGAAGTTAATGGACGAGCCTCTGTGGACCATGTTCTGTAACGGCAAGAAGACAGGGTATGGCGTGAAGAGGGAGGCCGCAGAGGAAGACCTTCATGTAATGGAGCTTCTCAGGGCTGTGTCCATGGGCGCCGGCGTGCTTCCTGGGAACTCCGACGTGGACGGATCAGATGCTGAGATGGCATACTTTCGGGCCCAGTTTGAACATGTTGCGGGCTCAAAGGATTCCGAAACGTTGTATATGTTGAGCCCAGAAGGGAATTCTGGGCCTGATCTAACCATATTTTTTGTGAGACTTTAACACCATTGTTTGTTGCTCCTAGCATGCAAGTTGAGCGTAGAAAATGGTATCGAATTTTGGTTATGTTTAATTCGCCTCCCGTTGATCACAGCTGCATCGGTCTGTTGTATCTGGAATGCTCTGTCAATAAATAGAACGCTGCAAGGCTGCAACTGCATGGACGTTTAAGGGAAATAATGCAATTCTGAACATTTTAAAATCTCACCGTGTAATTCAGACCTGCAATTTCATGACGATTTTATCAATTTTTTTAAAAAATCATTAGCATTTCCCAAAATAGAGAATGTTCTTTGTTTTTCCTTTTGGTTTTATTTTTTATTTTTAATTTTTTCTGATACTCTTGTTAGCTACGTATTCGACTTGTTAGCCTCACCTCCCTTGAAACTCTCGCAATCTACCATTCCATCACTACCTCGCACCCATAAAATTTAGTGATTCATTAAAGCGACTGCATGGTGGCCACATGAACTTTGACTTCCCTTTCACACCGTTATCTCGAGACCACCGTGAAACAGAGGATTTGACACGTAGCCTACAGGGCCCACTTCCTCGTTCCATTACTATTTCCTGCACCTTCCCACGATGGCATTAATCAAATACGGAACCATTCGGCCTCCTGAGTCCTGAGATCCGTCCTTTCTTGCGTCTTTTATGGCATCCGCGACTCGTGCACCGCTCTGCCGGCTGCGGTCCCCGAGATCCGCTGTTCGGTCGAGGGGATCGCAGTCTGGTCCGGTCAAGGTTTCGGTTCCTGAACCCAAAACGACTCCGGAGTCAGAAAGCACCAATATCGTATTGCAGCCGCGATTGAGTAACTTGAGAGCGTACGGCTCTGATCCAGTCGGAGTGATCAAGACTAGGAACGATGGCAATGACGGTGCCGATGACGTATCCCCGTTCTTCGCGACGCTGTCCGACTATATTGAGAGCTATAAGAAAAGTCAAGATTTCGAGACCATCTCCGGTCGCCTCGCCATGGTAAGCAAATACCTTGAGGCTTTCCATCAAATCTATTAGCAAGGGGGAAAAACAGGTTTAATTCGTTTGAAAGTTTAAGAAGTTCATGATTTAGTAACAAGTACCATTCTGATTGTGCCTAGTTTTTATTTGAGTTTGTGAGGTGCAGCATCACCGTATATATATTCACTTCTGAGATGTTAATTGTGATGAAGGGGGGATTGTGATTGGTGCAGATGGTGTTTGCAGTGACGGTGACAAAAGAATTAATGACGGGAAGCTCTGTGTTTGGGAAAATGGACATTGAAGGATTAACAGAAGCAGGAGGCGTGTGCTTGGGGGCAGTAGCATGTGCGGCTCTGTTTGCATGGTTCTCCAGCGCCCGAACCAGAGTGGGTCGGATCTTCTCCGTCGGCTGCAACTCCTTCATCGACGCCGTAATTGATCAAATCGTCGATGGCTTATTCTATGAAAGCGACTGGCCTGACGAACTCTGATTCTCTGTATCTACTTCGTTCTGCCCTTCTCCTTTCCCTGTATTGTGTCTTGGCTTTTCTTGTCTATGTTATTTCTGGACACAACTTGGAGACCGCTGGAGTTAAGTTACCATCAAAGATGGATGGTGGTAAATCAGTAAATATTAATGACGCTGCGGAAGGAGCTTAGTCATACTTATTTATACACCAAACCAAAATTGTCCAGTGCCTTATTTTCTCTGGCTAAAATTATGCCCTTCCCTTCTGCGAGTTGTTGAGTTGCTAGTTTACAAGTTTTAGTTGTTGCGGTGTTCACATGTATTTACTGTACGGTTCGGATCATGTCATCATAGTAATTACTCGATAAAAAATATAATTATTCTGGGATGATAAGCGAGGAGTTGATGGATTCTAATGCACCGATTTTTTATCTATATTTTTTGGATCTGGCAGTACAGCGAGTGGCCCCAAAGATTTTCCATCCTTTGATTCTAACTCAAGTCTAACTATACTAATCTAGTCGAAGAGCAATCTAAATCTCGTTTACGAAAAAAAAATGATAATATATTACTTTTAATCTTAATTATAAGATCTTGTTTATAGTAACAAAGTCTTATAATTAAGGCCGTAAGTCGTAATTTATGAAAGTTTAATTATAGAATTATTACTGACTTGATAAGATAATAATATTTTTTTTGCCAGGTTTTTTAGCCAAACATAGTTCAAGGTTTTACCATTTATTTTATTTTTTTTAAATCATGTCTCAAGTTCAGGCTTATGAAAATGCCATAGAAACTGGCTCGAATTTCATCGTTGATCAGAACACACTTCAGTGTACTAGCTATAAATGCTATTTAAGAAAAATTATACTATCTTTATAACAGTTAGATAGCTAATTTAAAAATTAATAAAATTCATTAGTTAATGGGTTTTATATAAGGACCAGTATATTTTTGTTGCCAGTTTTTAGCCAACAACTAGTTCAATTGTTTTACCATTTATTATTTTTTTTAAAATCTGTCTCAGTTCAAGCTTATGAAATACATAGAACCGCTCGATTTCATCGTTTATCAGAACACAATTCAGTTTTTAGCTATAAATTAAGAAAAATTATACTACCTCTTTTATAACGCTAGATACTAATTTAAAAAATAATAAAGTGATTGAGTTATCTTTATGATAAATATATGTGACTTTCCTAAAATTACCTTTATTAATCATACTTGAATAAAATTATCTTATAATTAAGAAAATATTTTTTGAAACCAGGTATATATTTAAAAGATAAAATAAACTAACATCTTATATGTAGAACTGTATTTCCAGAAAGAACTAAGAAGCAGGGTTTGTTGACATATTGGAGGGCACCAGACAAAAAACAGCGGAAGAGGAACCCTTGGAACATCGGACTCCTTCTGTTGGCACGTGTATTCAAGTCAAGAGTCTACTCCACCTGTACCTTGTGGGGTGGGCCTCAGCGCATCTACGTTGCAATCAATTTATATAGAGGCTCTTTTCCTCGTCAGATTTATGTGCAAAGCACAATTCCAGATAGATGGCGATATCCATCTCAGCCCCCTACCTGCAAGCATGGTGCGCTCTCTCCTACAGTCGGGCCGGCCTCCTCCATCCAACGACGTCTCTTAAGCCCTTCGGCTCCGCTGTGTTCAAATCCAAGCCAACTCATTCGCTGCTACATTGCCAGAGTGTTTTGGCTCAAGGCAGCGTCGGCGAGGATTTACCTGACGATTACGGCAATTGGCTGCCCAAGCCCGGCCCGGACGATCAGAGAAGAGCCGGAATTCTACTCCATCCGACGTCGTTTGGAGGTCCCTATGGAATTGGTGATCTCGGAGACGAGGCCTTTCGCTTCATTGACTGGCTTCACGCTGCCGGTTGCTCCGTTTGGCAGGTCATGACCGCTTCCCTTTAGCTCCTTTGTGTGGACAGTTATCGAAATAACCACTATGCAGCACTATGGTCATCGTTGCTTGGGCTTAGTCATTCTTAATAAACTGTGTGATCGGGAAATTTGTATATTATGAAGTGACAAAAAAGAAAAAGATAAAGGATACGAAGGCAAGTTTATTCTGATGTATGAATACAAGAAATTACAAAATCTGCGTTAGCCGCCACTTTCAAGTTATTTTGCTACCTTTCTAATCCAATTTAAATATTTTGGTTGATATTCCTTCATTTTATTGTTTAACTCTAGTGCATTCCATGCAGGTCCTACCTCTTGTACCTCCCGGGAGAAAGGCCAATGAAGATGGATGCCCTTACGCAGGCCAGGTTACCAATTTTTTGCAGTTAGACATTGGCGCCTATCTCTATATCAAAATTTTTTATCGACAGCGTAGTTAGGAACAGTTGGATGTAGTCAGTAGAAAGGACCATCGGAAGATGTCAAATATGATGTCCAATCCTCCTCTCCTTTTTAGAATATTACAAGTATAATTTCTCATAAGCACACAGTGTCCATTCACCCTCTGCATGTCTGTGTGTGTGTTACGACTGCTTTGGGTGTCGGGGAGTTGTCAAGGATCAAGGCTTAACTATATTACTCACGTGCATAAGAGAATAAGCTTTGATGTTTCCTTTCAGGATGCAAATTGTGGCAACACCCTCTTGATCTCTCTAGAGGAGCTTGTTGATGATGGATTGTTGTATAAGGATGAGCTTCCAAAACCAATGTGAGGAATGTTAATATGAGTCGAGAACGTAGTTTTGACCTCCTTTTCGGGTCTTATTGTTTTTCTATCATATCTTTAACATTAAATGCATGCAGTGATGCTGAACGTGTGAATTTCTCACTTGTTGCTGATCTTAAGGATCCTTTGATTGCTAAAGTAAGTTATTCAAAGCATCTTTATTGCTCATATTCTTTTGTGCTTAAGGAAAAAGGTATCTGTAGGCTACCTTGGTTGAACAATTAACTAATGAAAAAAATTTCCTAGTCTCTTGTAACTTGATGCTCAAATTATCAATCGATTATTACTCCCCATCCCCTTGTAAAGTGTGTCAAAGGGCTTGAAGATTGAGCTTGGTGTGGGGCAAAAGTTTGGTTAACAGACTTTACTGTACTGCAAAGGAGAAGAAAATCAGCACAAGAATGTTTAAAGTCATTTCATCTCTCGTGCCAGTTCTTGCAATTTGAACTTTATTCAGTAGCATACTCAGCTTTTTGTGATTTTAAACTTTATGTTGTCAGAATTTTCACTTTAATAGTAATCCACAAATACCATGTCATCATAGTTGAGAAGTCTAGTTCCACTGCGGTGGGTTTATAAAATCACAGCTGCTGATGGCAGACTAGTGAAACTGTTAGTCTTACGTTGGCTTGCAGAGGCTTGTAAGATTCTATGTGGCTATTTGGGATGCCACAGTTACACTATTTCCTTTATGTCAATAAACATGCTTCTGGTACTTTATTTTAAGTCTCTCATTGAAACTTATATGCAGGCTGCAAAGAGGCTCATTTCAAGTGAAGGGGAACTTAAAAAGCAACTTGATAATTTTCGTAGGGACCCTAACATATCAAGTGAGACACTTAATGAGTTACTATTCTTCTTTTGTTTATAGTCGTATGTTCTTTGCTTTGGTATCTATACTACATGCTTCATTTAAACTTGGTAAGTTGGATATAACAAATAATTTTTTGTTATGTACGAGAGCATTGTGAAATTGGGGAACAAAATTTGGAAAAACTATTGTGGTTGTGGTGGTAATAATTGAGTTGAATACAATGCAATAAGATTTAATTTTTCCCTGTATTTCCTGCTCTGTTGGGGGGGGGGGGGGTGTGAAGTTTATGGGCTATTAGATTATAGGGTGTAAAAATTGGAAACATCAGGGATCGTGTTGACAGGTTGTAATAAGTAAGAGATTTTAAACGACAAAAATTGCATGTGCATATCTTTTCCCAAAATATGTATACAAGAATATATGCCTCAGTCTGAATACCATGAAAATTCCTGGTTCCAAGGCTTTTATGCAAGGTTTGTTGAAATTCAGTGGAGGTTAGTTTCATGTAATGCTGTAATAGTTTTTCTATGTTTTAGGCTGGCTTGAAGATGCAGCTTATTTTGCTGCTATTGATGACTGTCTGAGCACATTGAGCTGGTACGATTGGCCTGAACCTTTGAGAAACCGACATCTTGTAGCTCTAGAAGATATTTACCAACTCAAGAAAGATTTTGTAAGATTAGAAATCAGCTATAACTATCATTACCACTTTCACGTTGTATGCATACTTTAAGTTAGAAGTGGTCATGATGGGTCACTTGTGCGTTTACCATGCAGATTGAAGTATTTATTGCACAACAGTTCTTGTTTCAGAGGCAATGGCAGAAAGTTCGTAAGTATGCCCAAAGTAGGGGAGTGAAGATAATGGGAGACATGCCCATATATGTGGGTTATCACAGTGCAGATGTTTGGGCAAATAAGAACCAATTTCTGCTGGTTGGTAGCCTGAAAAGAGTTAAAATATTATTCCGAAGTCTGTTCTGAGCATGTTTTTAAGGCCACTTTAACCTGTTCGATCACCAGAAGTTCCCTACTTGTCTTGCAGAACCGGAGAGGTTTCCCTCTTTTAGTTAGCGGTGTTCCTCCTGATGCATTCAGTGAAACTGGTCAGCTGTGGGGCAGGTTGGACATTAATTAGCCATATGCTACCAGTAATTCTTGCACTGATGCTAACTTAAATTACCCTTCCTCTTTATTTAAGATGTTTTGATTTTTTATCGTGCTCAAACAAAGGTTGGGAAGACATCTCTCCATTTTACCAGTGGAATTTTCTTGTATCTCTCTTTCGATGCTTTTTCAACCAGTTATGACCATAAATGCCACCTGATAATTCTGCTGTTCCTTTTCGGCAATTATTTGTCCTGTTATTTACCCCTCCTCCTCCTCTAAAACAATTTTTTAATTGCTTTCACCCTATGATGAATTCAGATTGTAAATGACCTCCTGTTCCATTTAAATAACTGATTTCTTGTATTTGTTTGTACATTCTGATTTTTCAAAAGCCCTCTGTATGATTGGAATGCCATGGAAAAAGAGGGATACTCATGGTGGATACGCCGCATGCGACGTGCTCAAAATGTATATGATGAATTCAGAATTGATCACTTTAGAGGATTTGCTGGATATTGGGCGGTTCCCTCTGGTTAGTATACCCTATAACTCTAAGTTGATTTCAGTTTTTTGGTCATGATTGGTTAACAAGTGTCTGGCCTCTGCAGAAGCTAAAGTAGCAATGGTTGGAAAATGGAAGGTTAGGTCCCTGCCACTTGGTTCTTCACCTCTGCCTTTTATTTGTTTTATCAATCCATAATCTTCCCTACATCTTTCATCTTCTAAATCCATCGCATTGAAATGATAGGTAGGACCTGGAAAGTTCTTCTTTGATGCCATTTTCAGAGCAGTTGGAAAGATTAATATAGTAGCAGAAGACTTGGTATGTATTACCTAAATGAATTTTGATTCTGATAATTTTTCAACTCATCTGTACCAGAGTCTTGTAATTTTTTTGGTTACGTGGCAGGGAGTTATTACTGAGGATGTAGTTCAGCTAAGAAAATATATCGGAGCACCTGGAATGGCTGTTCTGCAATTTGGTGAGAGTTAATTTTGTTTTACGTCCTTCCATCACCAGACTGAGGATTGCTGCATGAGTCTTGGTGCCTTAAAAATTTTTCCCTTTTGTCCAGCATTTGGTGGTGATGCTGATAACCCTCATTTGCCCCACAACCATGAGTGCAATCAAGTTGTGTATACAGGGACTCACGACAATGACACAGTAAGAACTTCTTAATCCACATTTTTTCCTAATGCTTCATACATGCATTCTGAAAGAGGGCTCTGGTTTGTGCTTGGGTGGTGGAACAAAGACTTGTATATTCTACTTATCACATGATAATCGTTGTATCTTATTATCTTTCTTGATGTAGAAACATTGACTTTTCTCCTGCAGATCAGGGGTTGGTGGGAAGCTTTGAAGCAAGAAGAGAAGTCCAATGTCGGTGCTATCTGTATTAGTAAAAAATTTGTCGTACAAAATCTTGGAGAAGGCTAACATCTGCTTCTATCATTGTGTACAAGTTTCAGGTATCATGGTACCTTTCATTAACAGGGGAGGATGACGTCTCATGGGCGTTAATTCAGAAGGTACTGTCTTCTGTTGCTCAGACAGCAATAATACCTATGCAGGATATTCTCGGACTTGGGAATTCTGCAAGGATGAATATTCCTGCAACTCAGGTAAAAGCTTTCATGCGAAGTCTTTATTAGTCTGTTTTAGGAACACTATTATTTTTGGCCTCAAGCAAACCATACTTCCTCATACTTTTCTTTTAAAGAAAAGAAAAGGGACTTTTAGATGCCTTGTAACTGAAAAGCTTTTGGGAAGTTGCTGCCACAACTTTCCCCTTGAATTTCTTAGAAGAATAATCTCATTCATGCCCCTTGATTTCTTTTAATAAATACAGTTCGGAAACTGGGGCTGGAGAATTCCAAGGTCTGTGAGATTTGATGGGTTGGAAAGAGAGGCCGCTAAGCTTAAAGATATGCTAGCAATGTATGGGCGACTTTGAATAAGGAATCCTCGGCTATTTGGTAGTTAAGTAGGATGTGTTTGCCTTGCATCGGTAACAATAATTGGAAATCTGCTTGGAGCATGGCTGATTTTGGTCAATCAAAGGCGAGTCCCCCAAAAAAAACAGAGAGAAAAAAAAAGGAAAAGAAACAAATTTATGAAAGTAGGATGCTTCTCTGTAATTATTTATTATTGTAATACAAAATTATGAGGATTGGCCATATTGCCAAAAAAAAAAAAGCAGAGCATGAACTTGTCAGGACGAGCTCGGAAGAATATCACGGTGCAATATTGGCCACTTCTTGTACGAAATAAAACATTGCTTTGTTTAATTATTTTATTTATTTTGTACATTTAGTGTGTGTTTGAACTCTCATTGGACTCGGTCAAGACGTGGTTTTAATAGTTGTATTAGCTTGATCATCAACCGCCTCTTATTAATGAGGTGGTAGATGATAAAAGATTAAGGGAATTTCGTGTGCATATGTTGATATAATGACACGGTTTTCATTGGAGGGGGCAAAAGAACGGGCGACGGAGTAATTCGTGGGAAAGTTGAAATCGCAAAAGCCAAATAAAAGTAAGGTGACTTCAAAGGAATGTGAAAATCATTAAAAATTAAATTATACTTTAGTTCTTTAACTTTACATGAAGTTTTATTTTGGTCTCTTAATTTTTTAAAAAAAAGTAGTCATTTAATCTTAAAATTATTAACCAAAAATGATGATATTGGATTCTTGAATATTGGCAAAACATTATTAAATGTCAAATATATTAAGTCTAATTTTCAAAATAGCCACGAATGTTATAAAAAAAAAATCATTTAAATCTTACAATTTTAGGTTTAAAGGATTAAAGTATACTTTTTAAAGCTAAAAGATTAAATTGAAATTTTATATAAAATTAAAAGAATCAAATGTATAAAAAATAAATTCGCATAAAAAATTGTAAAAATTCGTCTCTAACTATGAGCCAAACAAGCACTTATTCACGGGAAGATATAAACCAAACAATCACTCATCTGAACGTGCTGAAACATTACAATCAAGACATATATAGGCCAACTTTGTCGCAAGACTAAAACAAGCATAAGAGTAACAAAAAAGGCCAGCAACTTACGAACTAATTGAAGATTCAACAATGTAAAGTTTAATCTCCTCCGCTGCTCGCTGCGTGTGAAGATAAGAGAGATAAACCGAAGTCTGATATTTGAAGTAATTGGTTTTTTCGGCAAAAAAAAAAAGGTACTTGGTTTTCATGTTTCAAGTATGGTTCATCGTAAAGACGTATACTTCTGAGTTCCGCACTTTACGGCTTAGAAAGGTTCGGTGTAGTGCTACTCCGCACTCTCGATTGCCTTGATGCATTCCAGTACGCTTGCCTTATTTGACATAGCTTTTATTAAGGCTTCATGTGTCACCTTGTTATTTTTCAACAGAGAAGCAGCGAGCAAAACCTGCAAGCATCAGCAGTCAAGTGCAAAAACGCATTAAAACATTTCACCACAGGAGAAATGTATTAAAAGAAAGGATATATTGAATCCTGATGTGATTCAAACTCTCGAATCCATAATAAAATCCATTGCATGGCTTTTAGTTTGGAAGAACCCACAGCCCATCTAGTGAGATTTTGTTGTTGATCTTTGCTGAGTTGCGGCTTGCTTCGGTTTATAAACCTCTAAAGGAAAACAAGAAGCACAATTGTTGAGACAATAATTGAGCATAACATCATCCAAATCTTAGAACAGCGATGTCAAACCTGGAGAGTGAAGAGATCAGCAGATTGACCAACCACCTTGTCGTATGTTAAACCTTCAGCCGCCAATCCAGCCATCGCCACAACAGCCAATCTAAAATGTACGATTACAATCAAGCTTTTATTGTTGTTGTTATTATTTTGGTCTTTGGTTCTTGAAAGCCATAATTTGGCATGTCCCGTTGTGCAGCTTTTAAGAGTAAATGCTTAAATAAAGCTGCCAAGTAAGCACCTATCTAGCTCCTTAGCATCAAGCTGCCCGCTATAGATGAGCTTTTCGAGCCTCTCATCAATTAGATTTACATGCTCTTTCCCAATATCCAGCGAATAGCTCAGGATGGGTAGGCCAAGCAGATAAGCAGCTAGAATTACACATAATGATCAAAGGTCAAACAGCTATTCATTAGTTCGAGACTATGACGAAATGTTGCAAATATATAATGCTTTCACTTTGAGCAAGTAAACACAAAAAGGGAAAAGAAACAGTACTCAAAAAGTGAGCTGCTTCATGTCTGGCGATTCTCTCTTGGTAATCAGGAAAAACTGATGAAAAGCTGCTGATTGCAGCTTGGAGAAGCCTGTGAAAACATACAAAAGCATTAATATGTTAAGGCAAGCACTGAATATGGAAGGCATTCACTCCCAACTAATTCAAAATAAACTTACCCAGGTGATATGCTACCCACAGCCAAAACCACTAAGGAAATACTTCCAATCAAGTATGGAACAAAGAATCCCCAATCCTACAGAATCAGCACTTATTAAAGACGAAAATGCAAGGCACATTACATTAAACTTCTGTTGAATTCCTTGCTTCAACAAAATTCCATTCCATCACAGTTCTAAGACGGGTTAACAAGATCTCTTTCCGGATACAGACATAAATACAGAAGCAGGGTGTTGGAGATACCCCAGGAAGCTGGCTAGCTAGAACAGCCAAAAATCCAGTTGTTCCCACCACCGTAAAAAGAAAAGCTGCCTGCATAATTAGAGATACAAGACCTCTAAAAGATTAGATTGAACTGCTTCAAGTACGCATACAAGAAATTCCAATGCTATTTCTTCATGAAAAAGATTGCAACCAAGATATGTTGCATAAGAACTTTAACTAATTCAATCTTACACAAACTAAAAGTATTGGTCATTCCATTCGAAACTAAAATAATTGCCAGAACTCACATCATTCCTGACACTCGGGATTGCAAGATTCTCGGCGTTTTTTAATCCTAGAGAAGTCAGCTCTCGAAGTGATGTCTGGTGCACAGAGTTAGCAGTCAAAACTTGCACGACAAATCAAGTTTACATACGAGTACGTAATGGAAGCATTGAGCAAGTATACATTATATTTATGAGCATGAATGCACGAATTGGAAGATGAGTCAAATGTTTGGATGGCACTTCCCCAGAACTTCACACTTGTAATGGAGACTGACCGTACGACGTGAAACATATGGCTGAGAACTCCATTTCTTAGCCCACCCAACTTCACTCAGCTGATCAAGCACCACCTTAACAGCATTACTATCTTTCTGCAAGCAAAATATATATGCCTCTCAAGTTTCAATTACACATCAAAGACGACAGGACCTAACATCATAAACGAACTTAGCGAATTATCTTATAATTCATGATTTTAAATGACTTGGTTCGCATGGGAGCAAATAAGTAAATAAAGACAAGGAATGGCAATCGAACTCATTTTTCACGAAGCCTTCATATTGTATGCTCTGAAACCTAATTCTTCCGGACTGTCACATCCTCTCTAATATTAAATCAACTGACTGAATACAAAAATAACTAACACAAGCAACTCGTAAAGGAGCGGAAACCAAGGAATCAAAGTACTAAGAAGTGACGGAGGAGCGGGCAATGATATGAAAAATGGAACCTGAGAAATGGCAGATTCAAGAGTATTGAGTTCGACGCCAGGAGCGGCAGATGAAGCTCTGATTCGCCAGGTTGGGATTGGAAGGTTGATTTTGAGGCATCTTCGGGGGCGGGGATGAAAGTAATACTGAGTGTTAGTGAAGAGGGGCTTAGGCAGAGATGTAGATGCCATGCACGTCACCCACATTATCCCTTGGCGCTCTGCTCCGTCTCAAGGTTGAGGATGGACGAATAACATTTCTAATAAAAATTCGCAAAAGATAATTTTGAAATAAAAGTAAAATAAATGCGATTATGTTGAGAGTGGGATTTGAACCCACGCCCTTTCGGACCAGAACCTTAATCTGGCGCCTTAGACCAACTCGGCCATCTCAACAATAGCGTTTGGTGTATTGTAAAATTTTTAATAATAAGAAAATAAATGGATTAATAAAGGGAAATAAATATATAATTTTTTATGCCATTAAAATTATCCTTAAATTACTTATTTTAGTATAATTTTAAGTTTTTTTAGTAAAATACTCCTCTTTGAAAACATTTTGGAAAAAATAGTGGTTTATTTTTATTTTTATTTTTTTAAAAAAAGCTTAAACTAAAGCATAAGTGGACTTTTACTTAAAAGAATATTACTGTATATTTTAAAAATGTAAGGAATATCTTAATGGTTTTGATAAAATATATTTAAAAGCAGCACATGATTTATTCCGTAGATAATTTAAAATTAGAGCTTCCGAAGCAAGTAGAGAAACCAAAAAAACAAAAAAAGTAGTTGGAAACTGTTTTAAAGAACTACAAGCCCCAAACACAGAGTCACAAACTACGTTTTGAATGAAATATATTCTCATAAAAAATTAGAAAGAAATTGAAGTGCTTTTCGATATGATTGCCGATAGAAATTGCGCGGGTCTTAAATGATGATCACTGATAATAATTAATTAGATATGATTACCGTTGGCACACAAAAAAAAAAAACAAAGAAGGATCACCGAAGCCAACACAATTAAGCGGGCCAGAAGCCACGACGACGATGCATTTGATGTTCTCTTGTCCTACTTTTCTTTCATAATGTGTGAATATATTTCTTCGGGAAAAAAAAATCCTATTCAATTCAAATATGTAAATGAAAGGAAAAAAAGTAATTAACTAGTGAGATATGTAAAATAATTAATAAAAAAAAAGTGGTATGAAGTCTACAAAATTGCAAGATTCGTGAACTAACATCATTGTCTAACAAAATATATAAAAAAGCATATGTAACCTACAATAGCTTTTATAAATTTTATATTCTTCACTGAAGTGATCGCCATTAATTTTTGAACCAAATGTTGCTTTTCGCGCCGTATACCAATTGTAGTCTATTCTAACCCAGAGCATAACAAATAAAGCTTGACAGATGGTGGCTGCAATTTCATTGACTTCATTTTGTTGGATATTGTTTTTGCATAAAGGGAACATCTTGCATTGCATGCTTTCTTCCTTCGTCACGCTGCAAAGGATTACAAGGAAACTCATGAAAGGCATACATATGACAAAATACAATACACTTCTAAAGATCCGCGTTCACACTATACAAAAACAACTGAGAACTTAGAAGTTACACTCGCCATGGAGCGTCAGATCACCCTAACACAAATTAGAAACGGGTGCCATGACGCACGTAATTATATCATAATCACAGGCTCACGTCAATGTTTGAGCTAGCAACCGGCATAGTGGCTTTCTTCACTCCTCAGAAAGCACTCAATTTGTTCTAGCGCCTGATGGTAAATACAGCATAGATAAGCATCAAAGATAACAAAAATATATATTCAACTTCAGCAAAAAGGACCTGAATAAGAAGGCCAGTAATCGGGCAACAGGCAGAGAAAGATAATGACCTCAATAGCAATAGTAGTCGGCGAGATATCTGCCACATCTCTACAGCCCAGTTTTGCAGCTATATCTGTACAAAACAACAACACTGTACCATCAGCAACGGAACATCGCATAAAAATGGGATGTGACAGAAAATTTGTCGGGGCTTTTTGCTTTTCGAAGAGAGAGGGTGAGGAGGGGACAAAGTAGAGTAGGAAGATTATTCATGATTCAGGGGAAAATCTTGCCTAATGCACCAATAATAAGGCCAAAGATTTGGGTTGTATTTTACACCTTCACGACACTTGCCTAAGTCTCAACAAACAGGAAGTCCCATTACGTTGTGTTCCCACAAATAATGAACAGAACCCCAGTTTCTCTTACAAATGAAAAGAGTTTGACAGGGCATACTTTCCAAGGACACTCGAGCATTGGCATTGGCATATGCTTCACCTCTTTCTTCGAAAAGTGTAGACAAACGCATCAAAGCCTGCAAGTAACGGCTGAATTATTTAGTGGAATAGTAATTTAGCCAGTGACATTAATTTAGGTTGAGGCATTAAGAAGGATTCCTTAAGCTGTCCATAATGATTATATAAGCAAAGGGAGGGAGAACTAAGAATGGAAGAAAAATAACCACCCGTGTGTACGCATCTCCTGCTTCATAATGCAGAAGTGGGCGAGAATTAGTTCCCACAGCTGCAATTCTCCGGGCCAAGGCTTCTAAAGGTACATCCAACCAAACAGTAATGCCCTTGTGCATATATTTCCTGGCATTCCACATATGACGAAGATTGAATAACATGTATGGACTAAATTGGGAATGCAGTTAATCACAAAATATGTGAAGATAAAATTTCTCTTATTCGCATGAAAGTTGTTGTACCAATTGATGGGCCTCACAACAGCACCTCCACCAGTAGAAATTACACGTCTATGCATAAGTGACAGCTTACGCAACACCTCACTCTGAAATTGTAGAAGAATAGGTATGAACAATGACTTTGATTATCAAGATATTAGTGGGGTGGTCTGAGACTTCAAAATACTTTTCTTTTTTTGGAAAAAAAAAAAAAGAAAATCCAAACACCGTGATAATATAAATTGGAAAAGTTGTGCTTATTAACTGACCTCCTTGTCCCTGAAGAAACCCTCTCCATAGTGCTTGAAGATCTCAGCTACAGAAGTTCCACCAAGCTCATCTTCCACCAATGCATCACTAAAGCATTCATGAAGGCACCAAGTGCAGAAAATATTCAGCCCATACGTAACGTGTCCATCAAATTAGACTCTTGTATCATGACAAGGAATATCACAACTTTTAATCATAATGGTATACACCAAAGTAGACCATAGTCCTCAGGTTAATTGAGACCATGTTATTATCTTTCAAAAACTGTTATACACATGTTGTGTCTTCTTAGAGCCTTTACAATTAATCGCCCATTATCACCATCTAAAGCTCCAATTGAATATTGAACATGATGAAATTTATAGACTGTTTTGTAGCCAAAGTTCGTTCTTTCTCCTGCCTTTGAGTCTTCAGGTACCAACTGATGCAATATTCACTTCCCTTGAATTATTATTATTTTTTAATTCTGGATTTAAAAAAAGAACAGTGGACCACTCACTAACCTATCAAAAAAGGAATAACTAAGCACTTGTGACAAAATCTTCCCAACAGTTGTCTTCCCAGACCCCATCATTCCTGCATGTCGAATTCAGAATATTAATGCCAAGGAAATCGTACTTCCAAAGTATACTATGTAAGTACAAGGACTTCAACCAAGAGACTGACCAACAAGATATATACAGCGTCCATTTAAATAAGGCTCGATCTCTTGTGTCTTAGTCTGCAATTTTATTGACTTCAAGTAAGATAATGGGATATAGTTGCTTAGAAAAGCAACAAACTGAGCTAAAGCTACCATTTTTTGTGCCTTCCATTGACAGCATAAAGAAAAAGATGTCGCACCGCTAGACTAATTGGCTCAACTGAAAAAGACAAATTGTATCACAATTTACCTGTAACATTAATTCTTCATCAGGAGGGGCCTCTAAACTTCCAGAGTCCAATGTCAAAGCTACAAGAGTGATATTTGAAATATGCTATTAATAATCAATATAGCTAATACTTGTAATAGTGACGTAATATGCTAAATGTCTTGCAGGCAAATTTAAGTAATTACTACTCTGCATCAAACCAGATGCTCTTCCACGCGAAATCTTTGAAGAGACTTTCTCTAGCTAAAACTATTGATTGGAGGAGCAAGTAGTTGAAATCGAAGACAATAACATCTATTTCACAATTCAGAAATGTGTTGTTACACTGATCACCTTGACAGAAACCAGTCACAAGGTTCCAGCTGGTGAGCCTACTGTCCTTTCACAATGATCACATCTTGTGTTCCAATATAGATATTCCACTCTGTTTAGTCTCAAATACCTATGCCCAAACATTTAAACTAGTTTCCTAACAAAAAACATCTAGCTTCTGATGACACTTATTTGTAAATGTTTTGCAGCCTTCAGAAAGGAGTTAAAACCTTGGTGACTGGTAATTTTGACGAGTTCAGTATGGCATCTATCTAATGACCGTTGCAATAAGAAAAATCTCAAGAAAAGTTAATCACTTGTACAAAAGTACTTCGGACACAAATTTGCAGCTCCGTACAGTTATGGCATGGTTCCTTCATCCCAATATGCTGCAGCCTTCAACTATAGCTAATTGTAATTTCTTGAGGTTACCCGTGACTCCTTCATAATTAGCATATATTAATTCCTCGAATAAGAGGTCTCTTTGTGTAATAAGAGGAAAGGGAACCAATAATGGAAGAGCAAGAGGACAACCCAGTCATGATATTGGTTTGATCAAATAATGAATAGTACGTTTGGGGAAAAAAAACTGGGAAAGCCAAATTTTTGGTCAAAATGTATTGCTGTTCACAACCACCTGGCAAATTGTCATAGGAACAAGAAACCTCCAAAGGGGCCGCCCGGCGCCGGTTGCGGGAAGGTCTTGCAGTTGCAGGCCGCAAAACAAAAGCCTGAAGCTTCTGCGGCTCTTTAAAAGCTCGAGAGAATTTCACAGAACCACCGAATTTCCTCCCAATCTTTTCGTAATGAATCAAGGTGAAGAATTGCAACCTCTGAGCCGCTTTGGCATCCATGGCGTCACCGCAAAATAACTGACTTCCAGCGTGATATAGCTGTGAACGCAAAGTTTTAAGCAAATATACTCAATCCAGATTGACGAGCAGAAAGAAATAGAACGAGAAAAATTAATGAACAAGACAACTCCAGAGATAGGCACGTGAAAAAAAAATAAAATGTACGCATGAGATGATCCAGTTTTGTATATGGCATTAATGTATCTGTAGCGTTCGTATGCTAAGAAAACGTCAGAGGAAACAGATAATAAACCACGGCCTTGTAAATCTCACCTCTTAAAAATTATGTGGAGAAGGCCGGCGCGAAAAGAACCCGCCACAAGCGTGAATGAATTGAATCGGAACCGAATCAAAATAGCCTGGAATCGTAAAATTCTCCCGGATTCGAAGATAGAATCTGAGGATAGAGGTATGACTATTATGAGAGAGGATTTATCAGAGACCCAAGAAAGAGGCGGATATAAAACTGATGCACGCTCCGTTTCCTTCACAATACCAATACTAATTTCTCTTCCTTCCTTCCTTCCTTCCTTCCTTCCCTCCCTCTCTTTTCTTTTTCGTTTTCTTCTTTTTAATAATTAGCGCGAGCTACACCTACCCCCTCCCCCTCGCGCATAACGAAGCCTCAGATAAATTGATGCTCTATGGTCACGTGTCAGACCGTTGAGGTAAAAATATAATAATACTAATTATTATTATCACCTGTAGTAAGGTGCATGTATTGGTCTTGTAACTACTACTAGTACAAAAATTTTAATAGCGATTTGGGTGCATCCCATATTATTTAATTTTGGGCTTTGTGTATTGAGATTTGTATTTTTCTGGATTAAGTTTCCTATGCTGGTTGCCTTATTTTTTTTCAATTGATCACGGCATGTTTAAGAATTACTATTCCACAATTATATTAAAATTTCAATAAAAAATACAGTTTTTTTTTCAATAACAACCATCCCCACGCATTATGGGGAGTTAAGTTGTAAAATAGTAAATATTCTTTATCAACTCAAGTTGACATAAATAATGATTTTTTTTTCATAAGAAGGTAGTTAGAAATATTAGTCTCAACCTAGCTTTTTGTACGTAATACTATCTCCGATCCTTAATATAAGATCTTATTTGATTTTTATTTTGGTCTAATTATAAGACCCCAATCCACTTTGTTTCTCATATTTACTCAATTTTTTCTAAGATAATCCTTCTAATAATTATAATTATAGCTAATACACTTGATTAGTAAGGATATTTTAGGAAAGACGACATCTATTTAGGACAAATAACTAACTCAACTTACTTTCTTAATCTTCTCAAATTAGTCAACTGACTCTTATAATTAGGACCGGAGGTAGTAATTTAATTCAAGGAAGCCTGTCATACGCCCTTAGTACCAGAAAGATATTATCTACTGCTGGTGGGGGATCTACTCCGCTTACAAGAAAAAATAATTCGTTGGATTGAATGATAAATTCATTTCACTCTTTTCTGTTAAGTTTGACATTGTAAAAGAATCAATAATTAGGAAACGATAAATATAATTAGAGAATATTTAGATCCCATTTTGTATATGATTGGTTATTTTAAATATGTGTATATGGTTGCTTTAAATACATGCAGAGTCAGTACAAACTTTAGTCTATTAAGTTTTAAATAGTAAGTTTTGATTCTTTAAGTTTCTTTTCACTTATAACACTGGTCTCTATAATTCAATAAAAAATTAGATAATTTTGCCGATTGAAGGACTAAGATCTATAATTTAAAACTTAAGGGATCAAAATCAAAATTAGACAAATTCGAAGGAACAAATATTATATTAACCCATACATGTAGGTGTGTTTTGAATATATATGCGTGTGTACTTAAATGTGTATTGACTATTTTTATTAAATAAATTTAATAACGCAACGTTTTTTTGAAACCTAGGTCAAATAGTTCACGAGGCAGAAGAAAATAATGATGTTTTTATAATAAAAGTGTAAATAGGTTAAATTTGAAATATTCATTAGAGTTGGGAGGTGGCCTTATGATTCAAAGAAATAAGAGTTATTTATAAAGTACTACCTCCTCCGGTCCTAATTATAAGACCCAGTTGACTAATTTGAGGAAATTAAGGAAAGAAGTTAAGTTAGTTATTTGTAATAAATATGTATTGCGTTTCCTAAAATATCCTTACTAATCAACTATATTGGCTAGGACTATCATTATTAGAAGGACTATCTTAAAAAAATGCATAAATATGAGAGACAAAGTGGATTGGGGTCTTATATTTAGGATCAAAATAAAAGTCAAACAGAGTCTTATATTAAGGACCGGAGGTAGTACTTAGTAAGTAAGAATATTTTTGTGTCAATAATTAGATAAGATTCGTTTGGAATTGAGAATCACATGAAATATGAGTGATGCTGTTGTTAATTTGTGTTGTGACATGAATATTGGGGAGTTTGAGATGTACTAGGTAGCGATTGTTGGTAAAATTAAACAGGGTAGCTACGTAGGAGAAGAGCATGCCACCAACCAATGATGAAATGGGAGGTTGGTGGGGACGAAGGCGAGGCAGCGCAGCAGGAGGGTGATGGCTTCCCTCACCAACCTCCCCCCCCCCCCCCCCCCCCCAACAAAAGAAAAAAACCACTCAACTGCCACATGCACACATTTCGCACGTGTCAAGCACATCATCACATCACTGCCCCTGTAGTGTGGCCCAAAAAGGCAAGTTTCTAAGCTTAATGGGAACGGAGCAAATAATTTATTATTATTGCAAGTACAAAATTAGGATATGTAATTATATTTTGTATATTGCATATAATACTGACATAATATAGGACTATGGTACCATATGTAGGCAAAAAACTTAGTCTTAAATATATGATTGTTTTTTTTTTTAATTTCACGTCTGTTAAATTTAATAAAAGAAATAGGAAAGAGAAAATGTTTGTTAAAACGTATTTTTTTAATATATTTTAATGAGGACATATATAAAAAAAAAATCCATCAATAAGATACATGTAACTTACACATAAAATTAAAGTATAATATTTGTGGATGGCGCATTAATTGATCCCTGAAAGGTGATCACCGGCAAAATGTGTACTGATGGGTTTGGACATGACATTTATCATGCTACCACTGGTTATGGGAGCAACATGTAAATGCATAGAGAAAATTACTACAAAGACCCGTGGGAAAACTCTAATTACTGAGCAAAATGGAATAATGCCTTTGAAATCCCTGAGCACGTGACTGTAAATAAGTTTAGATTCAGGATCATGGGATTACCCCGATTGATTAAGAGAAAAAGGAGACGTTAAGAGAGATGTGCGTGTCTTTGACATCACCTTTCCAGTCAAGCTATTCTTCATCGTATTAGCAAGCAGAGACTGGATTACAGCAACGAGCAGGCGTTGAGGGAGCAAGGAACTTGCAGGCGGAACCATGCTTTAAGGTCAGTTCAACAATTTCTGAAGAATCAGGCCAGGTCCATCTCTCAAAATACTATTACCTCCAATCCTTAATGTCCTTAACATAAAGGCATATTTGATTCTTAATTTAGTCTTAAATATAAAGTTTTAATTTACTTTGTCTTTTATATTTATCCATTTTACTTAAAAGTAATACTTATAGTAGTTGCACATGTTAAATATTTTTATAAAATTAAAAGATAATTCTAATACACATCATTAATGAAGGTATTATAGGGAACACAACAACTATTTATTACAAGTAAATAAATCAACTAATTTTTTTAATTTTTAAAATTAATTAACTAATTCTTATATTAAGAACCCGGTATAATATTTTCTTGTTTTATAGTGGTTGATTCCAAAATACTCAAGGGCGACGATAAGGCAAAGCAAACAAAGGAATTCTTTAGGATTTGAGCTACCGGAGGTACCTATTTCTTTTATTCCATTTTAGCACTCCATTGGTTCCCCCCGTCGAATTTCTCTGCGTGATGGAGTTGATCTCAAATCAAACAAGAACAATAATTTCTTATGGTTTTTAACTTGTGAGCAGCTATCAATTTAATATGATACATGTATTTTAAAAATAATTCAAAATGTTAAATGCATTATAAAATATTTTAAAATATTAGATGTATTTAAATTTAAAAAATCTGTACCAAAGAGTCAACAATTAGTCGGGGGAAAAATAATGATCCAAAAAAGCGACGGCGAATTATCATTCATCTGCCGTGGGGTCACGGTGATGGTCCCTCGCACCGTACCGTGTTCCCGAATATGAATAGATTCACGCTGCTATTATTACTATTACTGAAAAAATTTAAAATCCAGTTAAGCTGACAAATTCATGTGTAGACAAAGTAGATCTCTTGTGCTGCGTCAGATTTGACCTCAGATCACGATGGATTTGACTATTTTTTTAATCATAGACAAAATGACATTTATGACCAATAAAGTTTTACAAGTTATTCAACGAACTTTGATGATTTTAAATTACCCACGTTCTAAAATAGCCTGAGATTCGAATTTTTAGTTAAAAAATGTTTACGTTTAGTACTATTCCTATTTTAAATATAAAATTTATTTTATAATTATATTATAAGATAAGTTTTATATTTAGAATTGAAAAAGTATCTCATAATACTTCAAATATAATTTTTCACACTAGAAAGATATCTCTACCTAAAAAAATAAATTATCCATATTGATTCTGAAAAATTACTACATATCAGGAGAGTATCATATCATCAGAATTTTGCTCAGTAAAATTTATCCAAATTCAAATAAAATGAATTCCACAAGTTGTTATCATATTCTGAGTTTAACTGTTTTTAGTAACTTCCGAATAAATCACGTGTTTTTTTGTCCCCTAAATTCCCCCATGATAGCCCCCCTTTTCCCCCACCCTATGGTTAAAAAGTTGGGGGGAAAAAAAAAAAGGCCCTTTCGCCTGGTAGAGACTAGAGATTGGAGAGCAAGGCGCGATGTGGGTAATGAAATAAAATGCGGATTGTGTGTTGATTTGAAGGTGGATTCCTCCGTCCTCTTCTCTGTGCCAAAAGAGATATACATTCATGTCTGACGTCAGATATCGATCCAAAAGCGGGAACCGATGGGTTGCCAAACTCCCGTGGAATTTAAAAACAAAAAAAACAAAAACAATTTGGCCTTTATTACTGACTACTACTTCCGATTTTTCATATAAAATTAATCGAGTAATCTGAGTAAATTAAAAAAGTAGATAAATTATTTATTTATAATAAATATGTGTTGTTTTTCATAATATATCTTTATTAATCAAATATATCAGCCATAATTACCATTATTGCGAGGACTATATTAAAAAATAAATAAATATAAAAGATAAAATAAATTAAAATATTATATTTAAAATCAAAATAAAAATCCAACGAGTTTTTATATTAAAAACTGAAAGCAATAACTTGAACAACCATAACGTTGTCTTATATTTAACTTGGAAGATGTCACTGGGCGCTTGGCTGAGTGGTATGTGTGTGTATGTGGGATGTGTGTGTTGCGGGTTCAAACCCACCTTATAACTTAAAAAAAGTAGTTAACTTGGAAGACGTTAGTTAATCGTAAAACTTTGCATTTAAGAAAAATCAAATAAAACTTGATATTGAACATATTTATCGTTACTTTAACTTACATTAATATTTAAATAACTTGCGATATACACTTAATACAACGATTTGCAGGAACACACATCCAATCTCACTGAGTCATTCACCTCCATAAGTGTAGAGTCGAGCTCGGGCTTCGGACAACGAAAGGGACGAGTTATCTAATAACCACCCTATATTCATGTTTTGAAAATATTCATCAAAAGGACGGAGGAGCTTGGCCCCTTTATCGCATAGGATTTTTATTACTATGTACCCTGTAAAGTTCAAATGATGAGTCAGGCCCGTCCATGAGCAGAACCTGCAAAATTCCAAGCCGTAAAATAATTGATTCAAAATGATGCACATGCCGCTCATCATCCTGCATCAGACTTCTGCAATTTTTTTTTTTTGGAAAATGTACATGAGATTGATTAAGAGAGCCATAGTAAGGGCTGGGATAGGGTCGAGCACACACGGCCTGCAAATTTTTTTCTTCACAGCTGGGGGGGGGGGCATGACTGATTCACACATTTCAGGGTGGGGTTAGAGGTTCATAACTTATGAGTTACAAAACTACACACGACAGTCATTTACATTTTAGCTTTTACCATAATCAACTCTAATTTGGTGAATCAAATTCAAAACTACCATCGCAGCCGATAGGATCATCAATGCAAAAGTAAGGGATTTAATGGAAAGGTAAGTTTTCTTCAAAGGTGCAGTAGCACAACTGTCACCGCTCACAATCTTCAGAAGACCAGGGCACGTGCCCTTACACATCATGCTTTCACACAGCAGTTGAAGCAGCTTAGGATGCCCTTCCTTGTCTGGCGGGAAAAAATATTAAACAAATCAGGGTGTTAAAGATGCCAAATAGCGCATACTCATATTCCGAAAGCAGATAACCACAAATATCTCTGAGACCAGTCTCTCGTAGATCTAGAGAATGAATCTGATTTGCAGTATATCAGATATAAAACATGAAATCTATAACAATCTGCATTATTTGAAAGCCATGACGAATGCAAACTCGTTCCTTAGACTTAAGTGTAGTCCACATCTAGTTCTTACTAAGACAGTGAACCTTCCACCAAAGACACACTTAAATTACGAAAGGAGCAGAAGAAGACAATATAAAATTAGAATTGCTTTATATGCAAGGCCGTCCCATTTCTAATTATAGAAAGTGATTTATAAGGAGTCTGCCGCTTTGATGTCAGCCACTTAGACTTCTTCCCATCACTTATCCTAATAAAACCACAAATAGATATAGGTCATGTTCCCCACTTTACAAATTTTAATTCAAGGCCCCATTTAGAAATGAAAAGATTGCATTTTGCCCCAGTTATTCATCCCATTAGCATAACTAGGGATCATATGCGCCTCACACATGATCTTAGGCTTTTTCAAGGGGAGAAAGACAAGCGATTTGTTTTGTTTAAAAATGTCACTTGCTGCAACAATGCATGAACTGCACCTTCGTACTCATCCTCAATTAAATAGAGAGAGAAAAAATGCTACCCTAGTGCATAGAAATTCTCTAATGTCCGCCAACTATGCATACCCTGGATTCTATTTTCTCATTGAAAGATTTTATTGTACAAAATTATCATGGAACCCGGAAACTGTAATCTTGGTCATAGCTACTGGTTGTATGGTAATGGCTTTCATGTGTCCAATATATATTAAATAGCATGTAAAGAATAAAAAGGGGACAAGAATCTTACAGTTGGAGGCTCGTGGTTTTGATGGTAGTGGGGGTGCTGGGGTTCACTGTTCCCAGTGTTGACGCTAGCAGTGGTTGAAGCCATGAGCTCTTCTTCGTTGCCAAGACTTGCCCTGGAAAGATTTGTTTTGTTCTGCTTTCTCATTTCCCGGATTTTTGAGAAATCCAGCGAGTAGTCCGGTACTTGGCCCTTCTGTTCCCAATCCCCAAACTGTGGAACCGATAGCCAAGGAGCAGTTTTCTAGAAGGAAAGAATCATTCTTTATGAATAATGACCGGTATCAATTATAGCATGAAGGATGATGAATAAATACAAGTTCTCTGTTGGGCAGATCAATCGTTTACGACCGAAAAATCAATAGAACCATTTATTGGCATCTGATTAATCCGAAGCCATACAGCAGACAAGTGAACGAACCACCAACTTTCCAAATTTTTTCATATTTCTTTTACCATAAAAAAGATTTTTTTTTATTTAAAAATTTTTTAGCTGGGAAAAAAGAATTTGCGAATAAGGGAAACATGGGAAAGAATCTAAGGGACGAAATTGACTAATTCTATTGTTTGGGAGGATTAAGATTTCTTTTGTGACTGCAACAGTGATATCATCATTTCAAAGTTTGAACACAAACAATTGGGTAATTGAACGGACAGTGAAAGAGCGTCATCATTCATCATGCCTCCGTGTACTTTTGAGTTTTGACAGATTAAAATAGTCAAACCAAAGGAACCAAAATGTTTTACCAGCGCCCAGAAAAGTAACCAAAAGAAGAGAGCCATCAAGGTTGCATGGCCCATTAACATTAAATTGAACGGCTTGATTACCCAGAAATAGATCGAAGAGCATGAACTATGCCCAGAAGAAATTAACAAGGATCCGCAGGCGGGAGTTTTCTAATAATCATTCTCAACGTATATTTTCTTTTATAACTAAAACGAGTACCATCGAACAGAGCTTTCAAATTTTATTCAAACAAGCTTTGACAGACTAGCTTGGTTCCATTTTTGAAGGTAAAAAAAAGATTTAGCTTTCAAGTGCTCTCGTTCAGGTAATTCTACTGAAACCTAGATCAGTTAGCAGTTAGGACAGATAGGAACTGGTAATCATCTCCGAAGATTCGTGACCTGAACCCGTCGCAAACTAATAATCGTCTCATTTCGGGGAATTTTTATTGGCACAAAAACACTTGGACAGAACCTCGCCAATTCCTAGCAAAGAATATAATCATCCAGGTCCTGACCTTTCTTAGCAAAAAAAACAGCCACGGAGAAAGAAAAATACTTACCTCCTTACGATCATCCATGGGGTCTAATTCAAATCCACTGAAGTGCTAGAATATTGAAGCAGAGCAAGAGCAAGCGAGGAATGCTTGGCTTAGTAACGGTGCAGCACAAAGGAGATAAAGCCGGATGCTACTGATGATGATATTGCTGCCTACACAAACTACGCCACACCACGGTGACCATATAAGAGGATTTTCGTTCAGTCAATAAAATAAAAGATTGGGCGGTCTGATGCGATATCTCGAGAACTGGGAGGCCCTACTTTTTTCCCCGGTAAATTATTGGACCCAAAGCAGTCGCTTATTATTATTATTATTATTATTTTCGTAATTTTCGCGTTATTATTAAGGATGAATCAGAAATAGATTCTTGCCTTGCTCATTGGCTATCAGAGAATGTCGACATCTACGGAATTATAGGACATTGTACAATCACAATCCACTGATTAAATAAAATATGCAGCGGATTTTTTTTTTATGAAATAAATTACGTTTTTCCTTTTTTGCGTCTCGGAATCCTGAAACTATGCATAGCTCTAGTACTCTAACTATTGGGAACAGAGAAAGTATTGAAGAATACTATGTTGGATTGGAAGATAAGTGGGGAGGTTGTTGGGGACTTAGGATGAAAATGCCTAAAAAGACTGAAGATGAGAGTAAAAAGCGTTTGATTTGTGATGTGCTTTGTTTGACCTTTGATTAATTTACAGGATGATTGAGGGCCAGCATCAAAAGTCAAGCACGATGCGCCAGTGGAAGAAATGAGGGGGAGGCAGCCATGAAAATAACAGTGACCAAGCTTTCAGGAATATATCTTGTCCCCCTCAATCATTCGTGAAAAAGATTATAATGAGATTGTAAAAAAAAAATTACCACTAAATTTAAGTGACAAGTGAGCTGCTTTGAATATTTAAAATTTGTTATTACAGCCTGTTTTATTATTATTAAGATTTTTAGTAATTATGTTTTTTGTTTGAGATTTTATAGCAATTACCCTTTATTACCATCGCTTTATCAGTGGACCAGCTACAACTACTTTCTTCACCTTTTTATCCAAAATTCGGCTAATCCCAACATTGTAACAAAGTAACGAACTGCCTTTTTTTGTTTTTCAGATAAAAACTTTCAATCCCATGTCAACAAAGTCGCGCTGCTTTTGAACTCATTTTTCTGTTAACTAATTTTGACGCAGTACTTTCATTCATTTTAGTTTTTGAAGATAATTTTATCTTTAAAAAAATTCATGATTTGTTTGCCTGTAGCCAAAGTGACATGTTGGATTTTGACCTGTGTGTTGTTTTTTTTAAGATTTAAAAATCTTGACGGTCAATTTATTTATAAATGATCTGAGCGGCTACTAATTTCGTGGCATGTGAAGAAAGGACGGTGCCTGCATGACAGAACGCTTTCGGCCGATCAATTTGTTTTACTTACTTGTGTGGTTTTTGTGGCCACAAATTCAAGAGCAAAGAGTTATTATGTAGTTTTTTGTCCCATCGGATCTTCGTTTTACGATTACGGGAAGAAATGCTTGGCCTGAAACACAGTTCTTTGAAAGTATGTTTGGATTAGCAGAGAAAAGTTTTTTTTTTAATCTGATTTTTGTAAAAATTATATTAGATAAAAACTAGATACTATGATGTTATTTATATTTGGATTGACTTTTGTCAAAAAAAATAATTTGAGAAACTGAAACTTATTTAGATAATTAATAAAAAAATAAGTTTAGATATAAAATGATTGAAAATGGCATAAATTTTATTATATACATTATATATGTATAATGTGATAATTTTAAGAAAATATTAAAATCAAAATTATAAAAATCAAAGGATTTGATGTATTATTGAAAAAGTTGTAAAATATTTCTTATTTTAATTATTATTTCTACATTAACAAATAAAAATAACAACCAATAAATCTGGATAGTATGGTAATTTTTCATGTAAATGGCACTTCTTTTAAGGTAAAAGAAATGATATAATTCTCGTCACATGCTGATGCATTAGAAAAGCTATAAAAATGATTTCAAGTTAAAAATCACTTCTTTTTATGAAACTTTCTTTTTTTCCAATCGTGATCCCAAACAAAAAATTTTGGTCAGAGGTTATTTTTGCCGGTGAGAAGTTAGTTTAGGATCTCAAAACGTAATTTCACAGACAGTCTAAGAGGGTGTTTGACAACCTCTAAACCATGGTTTCAGAAATACTTTTTTGCAAAACAAGGTAAATTCTTCCATATATTTACTTCGTAAACCATAAAAGCACTTCTAAAATCATAGTTTGTTTTATATCCAAACATTCCCTTAGATCCTCGAATCTAAAAAATTGCAGCTTTATTTGGAGAAGTGTCTTGCTGCATATATCCTAACAACCGCGTGTCACGCGGCTGTGTGTTTTGTTCAAGTTACCATAACTATACAGAAGCATCCTTCTCATACGATTGCAAACATCATGGCCTAAAAAGCTATGTTTTTGCTTGTCTTCGATGGTACGTTGAGCTGGTGAGAATTCTATTGCAATTAGATCCAAACAGGAAAAAAAATTAATTACTCTAAAATCTCAATAACAAGTGACTAGTAAAAATTAATTGTTAAATCACATAATAAAACTTGTCATTGCAAATTCTTTAAATTGTCAACAAACTTTAAAATAATTAAATCTTTTTATTGAGATTTGACTACAACTCCCCTTAATTTTTTAAACTTCCTTTGCTCTTACAAGAGACTGAACAAAGACCAAAATCTTTATCTTTAATAAACAAAATATCAATATAATTATACGGTTAAAATCAAACTAGATATCATAACTATAATTATTCACTGCCGTATCCTAAAGTCTAGTTTAATGCTACAAGTTAAACAGCGTAGATAAGTTACATCATAGACTTTAAAAAAAGTTTGATAAAAGAATCCAACATTTCATCATAGACTACACCAAACTGGGAACTGGGATCACCCAACACTGACAGAGAATGCCTCTAAAACAATGAAAGAATCGACGGACCCGCTTACAATCAGAAAAATGATATTTCAAACAAGACACCCAACTTCATTCCTTCAAGAATACTACACGTGTATAATGTTAGCAGATGTTTGATTACCATTATACAGAGATTCTCAGACATTAATATCCGACCGCCTTGTTCTGGAGGCAGCACTGATTTCTGAGGAACCAGACAGAGAAAATCTCGGGAAGCTATGGTTTATAGAAGACGAGACTGGCTGTTGAGGATAAAGGGTTGGAGGTGGAGTCAGATTTCGTTGAGCCGGAAGGGGAGGAAGTGTGTTATACTTGTAAGGATCACCGATCACACTGCAGTTACCCGACATAAAAAAGAGGTGGTGAGGGGCTAAGAAAGTAACACGTGCCATTTATACAACTTTGTCAATAAGGATGCACTACATGGAAGATAATTCTAGATATGATTCTACAGCAACTGTTCCACAATTGAACCAACCCTTTGATCTGTTTTAATAGCGAATGAATGTGAATCTACCCTAAACTGAAAATTGAAGATCAGGTGAGCATCCTCCTCCAAAAGAAATTCTATGAGTAAGGCATGATGGCGATGATAAATCACTGCGGCTTCAAATTATTCAGTAAGCCAGGCCTAAATACCTTTTATTAAAGGATTGATAATCATCGTCTGTTGAATCATCATCTAGACGTTGGGGAAGTCTCTGAACTGGTGAGGTACACCATGTAGACACAGACCATGTATTTGGTGTAGCCACTTCATCTGAAAAATACCTTCTCCTGATCAACTACCAGGAAAAGTACCAGTAAATTTAGAAGCTGCTCAACAACATAAACAAAAAATAGAAATATTGAGGGCAATATTCACCATTCGGAAAAAAGTCATCACAGCTTCCTTGTCATACCTCGCTTCTTTTGCAGCCTGCAGACGTCCAACATATAAATAACCCCAGGTATAAATAAGTTCAATTCATATTAAAAACTATTCAACAGAATGCAAAACGTACAGACTTCTACATCTAGTGTCCACAAATGATCTATGACATCATCAGAATATCTAGTACTGGAGGATTTGAATTAAGTGCAGTAGAAATCACGAATCTCCATTTCGAAAAATTTCCAAAGCTCACATCACGGCAGCCAACTTGTGATTTCAAGTCGTCATTATAAGAGTAACCACTCAAGGAATTACCGCTAAAACAGAAAGGGAAGTGATAATTTTAATCCATAGCCCCTGTGGACTATGGAGCACCAATACACATATTCGGCAGGCCTAATGGTACCAGCACAACAGCATGGTTACAATAAGTCTACCCATTCTTCAAGTGCAGTCATGAGAATCATCCAGGTATGACTACATAAAAAAACTCTAAAGTTTTCAAATTAACAAGCAATAAACATTGACCACAGATTATTACACCTCGTTGTGATTATAACATAACAGTTAAAGTAGGTTTGTTCTTTTAAGCTTAGAAAGAGAGAGGAGAATTCTAACAAGAAATACTAATATGTAAAATAGTTTAGATGAGACTCTCACAGCAATAAGGCCTCCATTGCCAGGAAAACTCTCAGTCAAAGGAAGTTCCTCACTGGACGGAAGCAGACCCTGCTTCTCAACCCACTGGCGTGCAACATCAACTAGATTCCCACTGCTTCCTCTTGTACCCTCTTTTGCAGCAATATCAGCTTTGTTACCAACAACCATATATGGCACAGGAAGACCACAAGGTCCAGCAGATCCTAAAGGAGCTGAAAACGTGCCAGTTGCAGCAATCTCAGCTGCCCAGTTCTGCAAACTAGTCTTTGTTCTCCTTTGCGAGAGATCATGAACAAAAATTACACCTGCAGATGAAGTTCGAACCATAATCCATAGTTAAAATAATCACACAGCCAAGTTATAAATATGTCCTTACAACTAAGACTTCAATAATTACTAGTGAATTCAAATTTTAGGAAGTTCCTGTACATTAAAATTTAAAAGGCTACTAAGAAAAGTCATAAGGTAGCTACTAAGCAAGTAGTCTTAGGCTCAAACCTCTCCTCAATTTGAGAAACGATAAAGCTATTAAGGATAAAATTAATGATAGAAAATAATGGGAAGAGATGCTCATTGAATAGGTAAGATGAAGGCTGAAAACTCAGAACAAAGGTTTTTTTTTTTTTTTTTAAACACCAAAAAAAAAGACTTAATCATTGTCCATTTATTTTAAGAATGTGAAACAAGAAACAAAGCCAACAAACGTTTATTCAATTGGCACTGATATGGGGTTCAAATTGTGAGGGCATAATTGATGGGTCATGTATCTTTGTAAGCATTTGCCGAGTCGCAACTCTCAAGACTCAACTTACTTAAATATCTTAGTTATTTGAAAAAATAAACGTGGTGAATATCCAAGTATAAAATCTTTTTGCTTATTTTCCTGGACTTTTCACTAATGCCTGATTTTATTGAACACATAACTATTATAATAAAAAAGAGGATCGTTGCTCACCATTAATCTGTGAATAAAACAGAGACCGGCAATCTTTGTACCGTTCATGGCCTGACACATCCCAAAGTTCAACAAAAAAATCTCTCTGAGAATCACCTTTGAGGCTACTTGAAGAGCTACCAGAATTCCCATAAGCAGTGTGCTGCGGAAAAATAGAGGAGACTAGGTGACAAATTCAACTACAGCAAAAAGATGCGTTTTGAGGAGTACAAAGAGATTGGGGTGTCTTTACCTGTACGCCAACAGTACAACCAATTGTCTGCGGGGGGTGAGTGACGGGAGAACCTTTGACAATAAGGTGAACCAGAGAAGTCTTCCCAACACCTGCCAGAATATGAAAATATGATATATCTGCAGCGAAGTTCAATATGCAAAGATGGTCGAGAGAAAAATCAAAGAGACAAAGCAGGACAAGAAAACATGTGGATGAAAAAATCAATTATATTCTTCGCAATCAGGCACATGCAAGCCTATGATCTTGAAATTTAGAAAACAGCTTATTCCCTCAATGTACAATTTTGATAAGCTATTCTGGTGTTCTTGGACCAAGTGATGCAAATAAATAGAAAACATAAATATCTTACTGCTGGACAGGCACATTGGCAGTTTAAAATCAATCCAGTTAGACACCATATGCCAACAAATGTTCACATATATACGCAAATGATCGATAACAGAAGCAACTTGATTTTGTTCACCCTGCATAATCCAAGTCTTAATTTTGCGCCTCCAGCCAGAGCAAAAATTCGGCACCACAACAACACTAAACGTACAAAACTGGGAAAGACCATCATCAGATACAATAAGAAGGATTATGTACCTGAGTCTCCAACAACGAGCACTCTGACCTGCCCGTATGGCGGCCCGCCGTTTTGCTCTTTGCTCTCTCTATTACGGTCCCTTCGGAACATGCTTTCCCCGAGACCCTCTTCACGGAATCAACTCCGAATAAAACAACAAAGCCAAAACTCAAATGCTTTCTCTACGGGCCGACCATAAAAAATATCCGATCAAGCTGCTGCTTTAAACTCCACGAGAATGAGCAATTTCTCAACATGTAAACCAAAGCTTTTCCAATAAACCCCACATCATGTGAGAATTGCGCCAAGATCCGAGCAGAAATCTGACAGTAGGTTATTACTCATCTCTGAAGAAAACGCCACAATCCACCGCATCTGCCAGAAATCTAACCACTTCGCCAACTGATCTGAAAAAAAAATCTATGAAGCGGGTATCTCAGAAATGAAGTTGACAGCGAAACTGAAAAATAAAGCTCGAGAAGTTGATGTTGCTCGAAGTTATAGATGGAGTTAAGCAAACAATGATCCCCAAGATCCCCCAGAATGATGGAATATTGCTGATGGGTTGCCGAAGATTGTTACCAAATCCTGTTTCTTTCTTTCTTTCTTTTTGGTCAGATGCCAAATCCTGTTTCTTTTTTTTTTTACTTTTTTTTTTTGGTCAGATACCAATAATCGGGCAAAACAAAACCGGATAAACAGTAGGCAAAGGAGTGCACGATGTTCGGTCTAACAGCGTCTTTCCATAGTTCCAGTGGATGTGTTCGGCCCTTTATTCCGACTTAGAGGTGTTTGGCAATATGAAAACTATGGTTTCATAAGCATTTTTTTGTAAAACGAAGTAAACTCCTTCACATATTTATTTCGTAAACCGTAAAAACACTTCTAAAACTATGGTTTGGTTTCTATCCAAATACCCTTTTAGGGTGTGTTTGGGTGACATCCCAAACCATGGTTTGTCAAAACCATGGTTTTGGAAAAAGCAAAATTTTTTTGCTTTTGGAGAAAAAAGGAGAGTGTGAGGGCCTATATGATATGTATCTTGTTATTTTTTTTATAAACATATTTTTTTATAAATATATTTAATCTTATATTTTATAAATATATATACACATTAATTATTTATTAATTATATTATCTTATGTATTATTAATTATGTTGGTAAAAAACATATTATTCACAATTTTATTCCTTCAAATTAAAATATATCATAAAATCTATTTTTTCTGTAATTATCATATTAACTTATGTCTTTTTTTTAGTAATTTGTGTATATAAAAAGTGCTTCTGATAATAACTATCCAAACACTCTCACTTCTCAGAATCACTTTTTTACAAAATCTATTCTTCACAAATCTATTTTCCCAGAATCTATTCTCCATAATCACTTTTCAAACCACGGTTTGGTTTCATCCAAACACACCCTTAGTTGGACTTCGTGGACCATGTTAGTGGAGCAAGAAACGCCCACAAAACAGTTTGATTACCCACAATCCGACCCAAAATCATAGAAACCCAATAAATTATTGAGATCGTCAATAGGACCAGAGTAACGACCTGGGCCCGTCGCTTTTAGCCTATGGTTTCAAACAAAGCTCTGGGCTTTTTTCGGCTTGTGGTCATTGGTCAGCAATGCATTGCTGGGCAACATTTGATAATTTGGGCGAATAAGATTTGCGATTTTGTTGGATGCAGCGTCCACGCGACTGTACGCGATCTGAATCCTCAAGACATCAATGTTATACAACTTCGTTCTCTATGTTTGGCTGTCTCCGTCAGTGTCATTTAATAACAATAGGTTGCTTACTAATTAATTATCACTTAATTCCTTCTTCAACGAAAACCAATAACTAAATTTTATTTTCTTAGAAAGGAAAGAAAATTGAATAATGGAGGACATTTTGTTTGATGCCACGTAAGTGATATTCCACTATCAAGATAAATGTCACATATCTAAATCAATCGTCTCGCCGCGGTTCGCCTGTTCTCAATTGTTTTGCCTACTCTCCTGAAAAGAAGAAGAATACCATGTGTGCCTGTGGCTTAATTTGGGCATGGATTTATTTCCCTTCTAGCGTACGTTACATGAGAAAATAGAGTTAAGGTGCATTTATCATCTATCCAGTACTTCAAAATATTTTGTAATGCATTTAATACCTCAAAGTATTTTTTAGATACATATTGTCTCGGTGCTGAAGGCACAAAAACATTTTTAGATGCTGAATGCACCTGAAAAAAATATTTCAAGGTATTGAATGCATCTGATCAAATATTTTGAGTGCTGAATATACCTTAATCCTGAAAAAATAATCAGTCTTAATAACTAGAGTTGGGCTTACTGATCCTTGTACCAATATACAATAAGGAATCGTATTCGTATCATAAGATATAAGTCTGGCAAAACTCAGCGGCAGTATATCTGTGGAAACTAGCTAGCTAGGAAGATCAAGAGTGGAAGGGCCAAGGGTTAGGATGGACGACGAGGGAGGAGAAATAGGTAGCACTTGGGGTCTCGTGGTTGTGCCTTCCTTCATAACTTGTTATCACGTAACTCGAATCATTCCTGTCCCTTTCCACCCTCTTCTTCACACTGCATCCTCCATACGAACACTTGTAGTAATTCCTGCGTTATTCATTCCCATCGTCGTATCAAGATTCAATTACAGCTTAACTACTAATGGATACAACAAATTCAACATGATAAGCATTTAATCATAACGCATACACAGATTATTGCCACGTAAATTAAGATAATGAACCAACATGCTTTAATTTGTGTGTTAATTAGCAACTTTTTAATTACCAAGTTCGAGTAAATATATTCACGAGTTTTAATTCACCGTAACATCATGCTTTTCAAACTTGCATAAACAAGGCAGTACAACTAATCATTGATGGCGGCTGTTTAATTATAAGCCATAAGGTGAAGAAGGAAGCAAGCTAGGGATCAGTCAAGTTGGCAGAAAGATCACTATCTGACAGACACACCCATGTTCACAAATAGACACTACAATTGTCAAAAACGAATCCATCAATATCAGACATCATCTTGATTGCTTCATCAAACGATCGAACCCCACACACATACATAATGCACCCGGAAGATAGTTAACTATATAGATCAGTTGCTTAAGAGAAAAATAATACACACACATATGCAAACCAGCTGGGGTCCATGATAGCACTCCCAACCATGAGATCCCCGAGCCACCATAAACTATATATAATCAGCCGCCGGAACATTTATCCACTGATATATAATTAATTCTTTCGGATATTAATTCGATGGTGAGTATTTTGAGCCTCTAGCTGCGGATCAATTTGTTTAGTGAGTTCACCCGTACGTGTCTTCATTAATATCAGTTCTTTTTTTGACAAGATAAAACATTTAATTAGTATATGTAAATTTCCTTACCGCGCTCAAGAGAAGAATGAATTATTAAGGTAAATATTTACCAATACCTTGGATTCGGGCTGTTCTTCACTGACTTCTTTCCGTACTTCCTCCATTTGTACCCGTCATCCATAACCTCAAGCTCCGATCTGGTTCTAAAGGCGATCCTTCGACTCATCTCTCCCTTGTCTCGTTTGATCTCGTTTTTGCACTTTCTGCACAAAAATTATAGATATATCCAACATCTTATCTTGCCCACAAAATAAAAGAATATAAGTATTGTATATATGAACAAGAAAGAAGAGAGAAAAGGCTCTTGCATGTTATTATTCTTGGACGAGGTAGCATCAGCAGCACCACTAAATCCACTGGCATCGCTAATTGCCTTCTCTGATGATTCTGTACTGCGTGACCAGGATTCTGGATTCCCAGCGCCATTATCAAGCTCCAAATAATCCGAAAAGAACTGATCAGATGGGGATGGATTTACGGCGGAGAATTGTGAGCAATTAGGGCTGGGAGTAGTGATAGGGTTTCCAGAATAGTAGTCCATTTTTGCAAACCCAGAAACTAAGAAGAGTCAATAATGAAAATGGACTAAAGAGAAGGCATATATTGGCTTCTTTGTGACTGTTAGGTTGGCTTCGGCGTGCTGCCAATGGATATATTTAATTAATATCTGACAAGAAACTAAAGGTCTTTTTTACCCTCTTATGTTGTTACTTGGAAGTATCCTTGGCCAAAAAAAATTCCTGGAGGGAAGCACCAAGGTTCTTGACTGGTCCACGTGGACACCAAGGCTACGCCATTGATATGACGTAAGCATCCTCACTCAAAATTTCGTTTTCTTCCCAAGACTTCAATGTTTTCTAGATGTTAAGCGTCCAAATAGACGTCAGCCTCATATTATTTACAACTTATAAAAGTATAATATATTCCATAAATTTTATACTATACTTTATCTAAATATCGTCAAGTTTGGGTGAAATTCCATTATAATGTGTGGATTTTTAAATTTCTCAATCTCTCTTCATCAAAAAGGCTTCACCTTTCGTTATCATAACTATATATCTGTTTGTTCCACTCAAATTTTGTATGAGGTTTTTTGATTATATCATACATTAATTTTGAAGTGGCTTAATGACTCGTTACTATATAAAGTGATTTCAGATTTCAGTATTAATCTCTACCGTCGCATATAGCTTAATCACCGATCCATAACACTAATTAACACCACCCATGTGGCTCTGGCAAACGCTTTTGTGAAAGGGCCACTTGTTTTTTACTATATATGATAACGCACTCTCCGATGAGTTCACCATATGATATAAGTGCTTTGTATGGCTTTGTCAAAACTTTAGTTGATTGATCGTTAAAAGAAATGTAATTTATGAATCATCAGAGAATTGATGCTCTCTGGACGAATAAATCTAACTTAGTAACCATAAAAATACGAACAATATATTGATCATTATCTTGGAGATAAGGTTCCTCGGGGCTTTTTCGGTAGGGCCAAAAGTAGAGTTCATACTTCAGGTGATCAAAACTAAAGTTCAGTTCATACTAGTTGGCTCTCTCTTTTTGCCCTTTTAAAATGATCTCTTCGGTTGGTAGGACTATAATAAAGAGAAAGGTGACATGATCCTGATACGCAACTCGTCCTTTGATGTTATTACTATTACTTTTAATTTCAATTCGACTGTTAAAATTCCTAAGAGGTGTTGGGATTCTCACTCCGTATAAGAAAAATGGTCCATAACTTGGTGAATGGAACAATTCCTTATAATTAAGAAGCAGCGGTATGTATGTTAGTATAAAACTAATATTAAGAATTTAAAATTCTGGAAAGAATGAAAGGGACGCCCACTTTCGTTTTCAATAGTTGGGTACTGCTGGTTGATGAGTGGAAATTGAGGTTGCTGGAGCTAACTGGATGGAACCAAGTAGAGAGGGAGACTGCTAATAAAATGATGACGTGAAATTGCAAGGAAATAGGTGAGATGATTTGAACAATGACTTGATCCTCAAAAATCCGTCCAAATACAAGGAATATGGAGTTTGCCTCTCAGAGATAAACCCTGATTGGGGATAGTAACCCTGGCTGATAGAAATTAGAAAGCCATAAATCTAACTGGTTCAAATTCAAAGTCCTCCCTGAAAAAAAAAAAAAGGAAAAGAAAAAAAAACGAAGAAAAGAAAAGGGCGGCATGAGTTCTTTGTCGTGAGGAGAGTGTTAGAAGCCAGCAAGCAACTTGGTCGACCAAAGTGGGAACCTTGTATAGCTCCCATTCCGTAACTGCCGCTGTTATGCTCCTAAAACTAACTTTTTTACGTCCATCTGGCCTCCACATTATTACTGTTATTATTTTAAAAATAATACATTTGTCTTAAACAGATGTATGCTTCAATAATTAATCTGAAATTTAAAAAAAAAAAACACGTTAGCATAGTTTTTTTTTAAAAAACCAAATTAAAAAAATGCGCGCCCACCTGCCAAATCTACTAATCTAGAAAAGATATACTTCCTCCGATCCTTAATATAAGACTTCAGTTGACTTTCATTTTGGTCCTAAATATAATATCTCAATCCATTTTGTCTCTCATATTTGTATATTTTTTTCCAAGACAATCCTTCTCATAATATTAGTTGTAGCCAATACACTTTATTAGCAAAGATATTTTAAGAAAGATAATACCTATTTATTACAAATAACTAACTTAACTTATTTTTTTAATCTTTTCAAATTAGTCAACTAGCTCTTATAATTAGGATCGGAAGTAGTATATGACTAAATTGCAATACATTATCAATAATAATAATAATAATAATTATTATTATTATTATTATCATTATCATTATTATTATTATGAATACTTTCTTTCTTTTTTGTGCTTTTCGTCACACATGGTTCATGTACTTCAATCAACAGTTAAAACATAAACTGCAAGCCCCAAGTTTGAATGGCAATTAAGGTAAGCTTTCACTTGTAGACAATTCAATTTCTTACGGATTATAAATTATAGTTGATTGATTGATATTCATGGTTTAAATCCTTATTTATTTATTTTAATGCAACGAGCAAAAATTCCTAAAGTGTTTGCGTGAAATCAAAATCATGATTTTAAAAATATTTTTATGATGCATAAAGTAAATATATAAAGAGTTTATTTCATTTTATAAAAAAATACTTTTAAGAAACACTTTTGGGTGCTTCCAAACACCTTGACAAGACTAGTTATTGAACACCATCGATCGTGATGAGCTGCCTTTTAAGTTTTACCCTGCATAGTAACATCTTAATACGTCTCTTTCTGGCCCTGGACTAATTAATCTATTTTGTCCCCCTCTCTGATCCCTCAGCTTAATTCCTGGTCAATGGATACTGTTTTGCATCACTGTTAATTTAATTAATAATTAAGGAAATCACGAGATTGGATTTCGACGCACGGCAAGGGAAAGACAAAAGGGGCTTCCTCGCAGCTTCTCGATCCACTTCTTCGTCAGTCAATTACTTAATTAATTATATAATATATTAAAAATAGACAATTGAGCGGTTCCCTTGATTTGTTCTCCAATGCCAGACAACTTTGCACCTTTTTACCATACTTAAATTGAGCCGCCGCCTAATCCTTAGGTAAGACCATTCCTAAAAGAGGCCGTCCCTTATATAATATCCTTAATATAAAAGTTAGTTTGATATTTAATTTAATTCTAAATATAATATTTCAATTCATTATATTTTTTATATTTATCTGCTTTTTTTAAAAGTAGTCTTGATAGTATTGCATATGTCAAATGATAGTTCTATTTAATACACATAATTAATAAATAAAACTTATTTATTACAAATAACCAACTTGACAAACTTCTTTAATCTATTCAAATTAGTTAACCAGTTCTCATATTAAAGATTAAGGAAGTCATTAGTTTCGAATGGAACAAAGAAAATGTGTGTGTAATTTACATCTCCTACTCACCCTTGTCTAGGATCTTGTCCTTTTTATTGGTCACGTATAGGTATCTTTTTATTGGAAGCAATTTTATTTGAGACGCTATCATACAGTAAATGTGAGTATCTTTTTCAACAAAAATTTGAATCTTAATTTACTACTTTGTGAGAGATTAAGCTTTTTTGTTTGTCTCAAGCCTTGTTGGTGAAGATCTTGTCCTTGTCACCACGTGAGCGCGTGAGATCTGGTGTATACCCAAAACTGCCCATTCTTAACTCTCTAGTGGGCTTGGTTGACTTGCCTCACAAACACTAAGTCCGGGTTTGGGCTCCAATGGGTTTGATTGGGCCAAAAGAGGCCGTCATATCTACCATGCGTCCGTCGTCGTCGTCATCATCTAAATAAATCAACAAGATGGGCCTCCAACGTGAAAAATCAAATTGCCCGTATTGATTTGCTCACATTTAATGCTTAACACTATTTCAGTCAGTTTTGCGGCATCTATGCCTATAAAAATCATTTAAATAAAATAATAATGGTAATTATCCAGGTAATTTGGCATACGATGTATGTGACGTCAGGTTGAAGGAAGGAGAAAAAGCTAATGGAGTGAGATGAAGTGATGAATTTAAGGACAGGTTTAGTGAGGGTGAAGCTGTAGATAGGGACGGATATGAAGGAGAGGGAAGCACGTCTACGTGGCCCAACTTTGGTGTGGGTGAATGCGAAATACCTGGCTGGCACTCCTATTCTGTGTTGCTTTTGGTTGGCAATGCCTCTCAATCACATGCTTCTCCTGCTGCATCATTCAATTCGACTTCTAAAACAGCAATAAAGGCAACTCTTTCATTAGTCTTTACCTTAAACTGCACCACGTCAACTAACAACATCCTCCATCATGCCCAATCCCCATCCCTTCTCTCTCTCTTATATACCCTTTTGACCTCTTGTCTCTGTTACTATATCTCTCTTGTTCAACGGTTGCTTCCCAAACAGGTAAAAAAAAACCGCAGGAAGAAAGCCGTTTCTGGGTCTTGCTCATGGACATTTCCCACAGGAACAGGACTCTGCTCAAGGTCATCGTCCTCGGCGATAGTGGGTATGCATCATTCCTCTTTCAAAGGTTCTCTGTTCATACCAACGCAGGATTTGAACTTATCCCCTTTCTCTTTATTTTCTTTTCAGGGTGGGAAAGACCTCCTTGATAAATCAGTATCCATTTACACACCCAATGCAACTTGATAATTTGAACTCGGAATACAATCTGTGTCAGGAGATTAGGACTACTCTTTCCTTTTCGTTTCGTGACTGCTTCTGGAAATGAAACAACACAACATTTTGGCGCATTAATTAGGATTGTTTAAAGAGGACTAATATCCCAGTTAGTGTCAAACTCCCTTTTAATTTTTAACATGTCTGAGTTTGTGGAGCTTTAACAGCCTGTTCAGATACGTCTATAAAAAGTACAGCCCTCAATATAAAGCCACCATAGGAGCAGATTTTGTGACCAGGGAAGTACAAGTGGGTGACAAGCTAGCGACTTTGCAAGTGAGTTGCTTATTTATTCTTCTCTTTCGATCGGTGCTGACGCATATATTCTCGTACGTGGTAAAATGATGAAGAAAATGGTATGGCAGATTTGGGATACTGCAGGGCAGGAAAGGTTCCACAGTCTAGGTGCTGCATTTTACAGAGGAGCAGATTGCTGCATTCTTGTGTATGATGTCAACACAAATAAAACCTTTGAGACCCTAAACAATTGGCACGACGAGTTTCTTAAACAGGTCAGTCCCCTTGCTGTCTGTTTTCATCGTTTTGGGTTATTAATTGGCTGTCTGATTGTCGTTGGTGGCATTTGACTTGTACAGTCAGATGCGAACAATCCTGAAGGATTTCCCTTTGTACTACTTGGCAACAAGGTTGATGTAAATGGTGGACAAACTAGAATGGTAAAGGCAAAAAAAAAAAAAAACTTGAATTCGGTTTCTTTATTTATTTATTTTTGGTGAACGAATTCGGTTTCTTTAATGTATGAGAAATAGTCATGTTTCTAAAGTAGTTGTCAAGTGTTCATCGCAGGTTTCTGAGAAGAAAGCTAAGGAATGGTGTGCTGCCAGGGGGAAGATGCCTTATTTTGAGACCTCTGCTAAGGAGAATTACAATGTTGAGGAGGCATTCTTATGTGCTGCTAAAACCGCACTGGAAAACGAGCACGAGACGGAAATGTAATCTCAGGAACCAACCTCACTTTCAATCAATGCCTATCATTAGTAACTCAACATCTTATAATACAATTATTGTATTATGTTCGTTTGATTGTTTCTGCAGATATTTTCCGGGAATCTCGGAAACCGTATCAGAACCAGAGCAGCAACGAAGTGGTGGCTGTGCGTGCTGAGAATGGAACCCTGAATATTTTATTCTGTAACTTAGAGGGTTAAGGATTGGTCATGTTTTAATCCCAGAATAAATTAGTATTAATCAAACTCAACAGCAACGTTCGAATGTGTTTTAACCCCAGAGAGCGTTAATGGAGATACGAAGGTAGTGAAATGTTAGGTGGCATGTCAACAAACATAAAAGTGCGACTCGTGATAGAACGTGAGTTGCTGCGGTTGTGTTAGGTGGTTTGTGGATAACTTCATAACCCACCTGTTTTCCTTCGTCTCCTTTAATAATGATCCGTCAATTTTTTGGTGTTCCGTGTATTCATTTATTAACCTCTTTTGTCAGAAATTTTTATCTGCATTTAATTTATTTTGCTGTTTAATAAAATTTAATTAAATTATAAATATGGTTTATAGGTGCGCAACATTTTATTATTTTTAAGAATATGATTAATGTACAATCGTTTTCATTATATGAAATAGTGGGTTGAATTTGATTGTTTTGTTTTTCAACTGAATTACGTTACTTGATCGAGTTGAACAGGACGCGATGCATCAAGATAATCATTTACGTTGGTCGGGAAAAGAAGTCATTTACAACCGTTGCCCACTTATTCTCGTGTCCCTTCTCACGAGCATCAGAGAAAGGTCTCGAACGAGATTTTAAAACATGAGTGTTATTACTTTCTTATATATTCCTACGGTACTTAATATAGGACTTAATTATTAAGTTGATTTTGATTTTAATATAAGACTTATTTATCATATTTATTAGTTTTTTTTAAATTATTCTTATGGATATTCTCTAACCATAATCAAGTAGAAGAGGGAGGGAGGATATTAAGGAAAATGATCATGGTGTTTTAGAAAAAATATGTCATATTTCTTATAACTAATTAATTTACCTAACTTCTTTAATTTAATCAAATTAGTTAAATATGCCATATATTAAGGACCAGAGGAGTATTAAATATAGGGTAACTTTTTAATATAGGATACTTCTAGAAGTTTTACTTTATCCATGTTTTAAATCATTTCAAGACATGGGAAGAATTGTTTCTCATCGATTACTCCTAGTCTCCTATGATCCTAAATATAAGACCCTTATACTAGTATGTATAAGGGTGTTATATTTAGAACCGGAAGAGTATATTACATGATTAGTTTCTTCTATTAGACGTGTGTCCACATCAGCACTACATAAAAATTGCAATTTTTAGCTATATATAACCGGAACCAGTTTCGATCGGTTAGGAATCAGTTTAACAGTTTAACTGAAACTGATTCCATATATAATCAGTTGAACAGTGACTCCAGCTTGGATTGCGCGGGAATTTGTTGCCACTTGACAAAGATGCATATGTCAGGCAGACTAATTGTCTCTCCTCTCAAAACTAGGAACAACAAAACAAAATATGTGTTGTGCAAGTAACAATCGTGGAACAAGTAACAATCCTTGTAACGTTCTGGTTGTAAACATTGTAGCCCAAGACTTCAGAATATCCTCAATTCCTGACTATATATTGCATTAATAATTCCCTATCATCCTTCATCTTTTGTCCTCCGTCAGTGCTTTTAATCAAAAGTTGCGCGGGCATGGCCATGGTGCGAGCGCAGTTCCTAATAACGTGGGCATGCTGTTTGGTGGTGATGGTGGCTCATGTAAGAGGGCAAGAAATAGCAGGTCTTGGTGTCAACTGGGGATCACTAGCGTCACACCCACTGGATCCTCCCATTGTGGTAAATACGTTGAAGGACAACGGGGTCAAGAAGGTTAAGCTCTTCAACGCAAATTCTTGGACGCTCAATGCCTTAGCCGGCACAGACATCGAAGTCATGCTTGGAATTCCCAATGATCAGTTGAATCGCTTTGCTCGCAGCTTCCATGACGCGAAAGAGTGGGTCAAACATAATGTCTCCAAACATCTGGACAAGGGTGGGGTCAATATCAAGTAAGCAATCCATATCAGTCTCGCTCCGTCGTGTTCATATGATGAGACTCTTTCTTGCATTATGGGGAAAAAATTTACCGTGTGTTTGTTTGATTTTTTAGGTTCGTAGCGGTTGGCAATGAGCCGTTCTTGAAAAGTTTCGACGGTTCGTATCTGAAGTCCACGTTGCCGGCAATGCAGAATATTCAGGAGGCTATAGAGGATGCTGGGTTGGGAGATCAAGTCAAGGTCACTGTGCCTTTGAATGCCGACGTTTACGAATCACATTCGAACATGCCATCGGATGGGGATTTTCGCAGTGACATTCACGATCTTATGTTACAGGTAGTGCGTTTTCTTAACGACAAGAAGTCACCGTTTCTAGTCAACATATATCCCTTCCTCAGTCTATATCAATCCCAAGATTTCCCTCGAGATTTTGCATTCTTTGACGGTGGCCGAACAATTACCGACAACAACACACAATACACCAACGTGTTCGACGCAAACTTCGATACTCTCGTTTGGTCGTTGAAAAAAGCCGGTTTCCCAGACACGAAGATTGTGGTCGGAGAAGTTGGATGGCCCACGGACGGTGACAAGAATGCCAACCCCAATAACGCAAAAAGGTTCAACCAAGGATTCCTCAAGAAAATGGCAAGCAAGAAAGGGACGCCTCTACACCGAGAACCCATAGAAGCCTATTTGTTTTCGCTATTCGACGAGGACCTGAAAAGCATCGACCCAGGCAATTTCGAGCGGCACTGGGGGATTTTTCGCTTCGATGGGGTACCAAAATATGCACTGGATTTCACAGGGCAAGGACGAGACAAGATGCCAATAGGAGCAAAAGGGGTTGAGTACCAAGAACGGAAATGGTGTGTGCTGAGGAAGGAAGAGAAGGACATGAGCGAGGTGGCGAGTGCACTGAGCGATGCGTGCCAAGGTGCGGATTGTTCGAGCCTAGCACCAGGTAGTTCGTGTGGGGACGTAGACATGCCTCGCAGAGCCTCCTATGCGTTTAACCAATATTTTCAAGTGAGAGACCAAAGCGTGGATGCTTGTGATTTCAGTGGAATGGGGCAAATTGTGAGCGATGATCCATCCTCAGCAAATTGCTTATTCGCTGTAGAAATACAGAGTGGCAGTCACATGCTCAAAGCAGAGCATGTGGTGAGAGTGCTGTTGATTAATGCCTTCTTCGTCTTGTTCTTGACGTTGGTATAATTGAACGTCTTCTGTTGTGGCTCTGGCTGGCCGGCCCCGGTTTACTGATGATGCTGAGTACAAATGGGTTGACGTTTTAGCCTCAAAATTAAGCTTCCGCAAGGATGCATTGCATTATTTGAAATTGTAATTTGGGTGTACAATCATTCATTGTGAATTTGTATAAGAGTTCAGAGGATTTATTATAAAATTTACGAGGTTAGAAAAATTATTTGTGCACGACATAAAATTCAGGGATGTTATGTATAACTTAATCTGATCCAAATTTTATTATTTTATTATATATGTTCTTACGTTGTTTGATTATTGATGATTCGTTGGTATATTTTATGTCTAGTACGCGCATGGATGGAGAATTTTGGGTTTTGCATCATCGTTCTTTATCTAAATATACAATAATTTATAATCAAATTGTGTATGCAAGGTTTTACAAGGATTTCGGAAATGTCACGAACTCTTCATTTCGCCAATTAAGATTGAATTAAAAACTAGTTGAATCATCCGTAATTTTTCTAGTAGAATTTCTTTAATGAATTTTTTTTTTTGCCAAACAAAGTTTTGTCACAATAAGGGGTGTTTGGATGAAAATTAAACCATAGTTTCAAAAGTGTTTTTATAGTTTAGAAAGTAAATATATGGAGGAATTTGTTTTGTTTTGCAGAAGTACTTTTGAGAGTTGCCAAACATCCTTCAAAACGTAATTTTTCATAGTTGGTTTGATTGCGGGTCGGGTTAAAATCCATCTTCAGTCGGGTAACGGGATCAACTGTCCGCATCCTAAAACATGACTGCAGAAGGAATCAAGGCCTTTCGTCCTTCGTCGTTCTATCCGTTGTCTGCTCTAAGCCAGCGCCTGTATCAGCTCCGTCACAGTCACTGTAGTCACTGGTAAAAATTCTGTGCCTCGGTGTCGCTATATACTTGTTTCTCTTTTTCTTTTTTCCGCCCCTTGCTTATGGAGTACAGTCGAGCAAATTAGATTGTGAACCATGACTTCACTGGGTACTTTGGAAACAGCCTCTTGCTGCAGTTATAGTTTTAGTTGTTTATTATCCCCCCATCGTTGTAAAGCTTGCATTTTTAGGAATCTTGGTAAATACTTCCTCTGTTTCTGTTAAATTATCTATCAAACTACTGGTTATGGTATGTAATATGTATTGCGTGCTTGTTGATTCGTTTAATCTCTTCTTCTCTCAGTTGTTAGACCTTGATGGGTCCCTTTACACTGCCCATCATTGCTGAAGCCTCTTCCATATCATCAACAGGTAACACGGGTCACCATTACCTGATATTCATATACGGCATCATGCAGAAATTCGAATTATACCTGTGTGAGCATACCAGCTTCCAGTGAACTCAAGGATTCTCATATATTATTTGGTGGCCGGGATTATAAAGAGAGACCCTCTAACTCTAATTGCAAATGTTTGTCTCCTGTAATTGTATGAAGATGTGTGGATTTTGCCGAGTACCAAAAATGTATAAAGTTCAAATGATTGAAATTTTGGCAGTGCATATAAAAGGGACATTATAGTGGGATAAGGCTTTCTTGTTGTTGATTAGATTATTGTCTTTCACGGAATGATTTAGCAAAGAGATCACATATGGGGAAGTGGTGGGAATCTTCATTCATGTGATATTCTTGCACTGTCTTCCTCTGGATTATACTCTCCGCTTCTTGTTTGAACAGGAATATGGTTTTGCAGATGCTTGTATCAAGAGGAAACAGAAACCATTGCTGAGAAAATCTTTTGCATCAACTAGCATGGGAGAGCAAAATCCTTTTGATTTTTGCCGCACCTTATTTGGCAAGTATAACACGTCCATTGTTGTCCTATTTATAAAAATGTTCGCAGTAAATGCATTTTCTTGATGTTGGGACTTGAGACCATGTTTATTTTAAGGGAGTCCCAATGTCTGATGTGCAAAGAGAATGGTCAAAATTGTCATGTTTTGAGCCTTTCTAGGTGCTTTCCGTTTTCTGTTGTCTATTCTGGAGGATATCTCAACCTATGCCCTCAATCTTCTATTCGTCAAATAATTGAAATGATGATATATGCTTAATAGGAGTATGAAATTTTTATTTTTTAGTTCTACATCTTGAGTACTCTTTTGGACCGAATCTATGAAATAAAAACCATGAAGAACGTGGGTTGTCTAAGATGATTCTGGGTAGAAAGAACATATTTCTGTGCTCGTTCCTTTATATAAAGGGTAGGCATCCACAGTACATTTTGAAATCAATTCGAAGCACATCTGTTTTATACTGTAGGCAAAGAAAGCATGCTAAATATGTTCTCTTGAAATGAAAAGGTAGGAATTATGTGTCTGCAATAATAAATACTTCTTGAGGGAGTACAATAAGATGATATTCGTTGATTAGCTACCATTCCTTAGATATAAAGAGAGGAAAGCCCACAGCTTTTTCCAATTAGTTAATCTTTTATTTTTATTGACGCTGGTAGAATCTGATACTGATTCTTTAACAGCACTTTGATATTTCTAATGAGCGTAGGAATTTTTGCAGAGGGCTTAGTTGCTGGAGGTACAGCTGGAGTTGTTGTTGAAACAGCTTTATACCCTATTGATACTATAAAGACACGCTTGCAGGCAGGTTCCCGTGACCATAAATGATAAAAATTGGCCGTTTAGTGTTTTTACTTAAATATTTGCGGAACTCATTACTTCCTGATGCGAAATGGTGAAAATCCCGCTATTCTAGATTATAAAGGCATGGAACTAAGGGTAAGGTAAGCTGTAAGGATGTCCATAGAGAAAACATGATTAGCTAGGGATGGAACACCAGGGGGATAAACGGAGGATGCTAATGGAATTTGTTTAGATGCTTTTGTGGGCAGGAGTACGAGAGGTTGAGATTGGAATAGGCATGGAAAATGACAGAATGGTTTTGGCTGGAGATAGTTAGCATCTCAAAAGCCCAGCAGTGTCTTTGTTTTTGCTCCTCTTCATCTTTTTTCAGCTATTTCTTCTGTGTTTTACCACTGTACTTTCTGTCCTTTAAGAGCAAGTGCATTAAAATTTCTCCTTGTTTCTTTTTTCGAGTTGTTAGACTGCAATGGTAATGTTTTCTCGAGTTCGTTGGCTGGCTTCTATCACATGTTACCTTGTTTTTAATTAGCGCCAGGCTACTGGCCAGGCCAGGTTCTTGGGAAGACTTAGCCTTTCCGATGATGAGATGTCTTTGTCTACTGGCTATTAAAGATATTCATCATGAACATTTAGTTGTTTCAGTTTGTGAACCCACAATTTTATTGCTATACCGTTTATTTTTGTCGCGATCTAAATTATTCTCATTTGTCCAAATCTATAACAAATATACGTATCCTTTTGTTGCAGGCTGCCCGTGGAGGAGAAAAATTAGTGTTTGGACGCCTTTATTCTGGATTGGCAGGAAATCTTGCTGGTGTCTTACCGTGAGTATTTTCTGGAACGCACTGCAGTGCAGGATCAAGTTCGATTCTGATTGTTTGAAAGGGTGATTGGGCTTAAGATAAGACCAACTTCTGCTTTAGGATTCTCTAAACCTCAATTTCATGAGTTTTGCACAATATTTTTGTTCCTCTGCTTATCTAGATTTTTCTTTTAATGACTAAAATCAACAAAAGTAACTCCTATCCAATATCTATGCATAGTTGATGCTAGATAATGAATCGTTTTGCAGTTTTCTTTTGTTAACATTAAAGCATTGTGTTCTCTAGTTATCAAGATTCGGATTCATCAACGTTCTTTTTATAACATCGTGGAGTGACTTGTTGTCCAAAATTTGCAGGGCATCTGCTCTGTTTGTTGGAGTCTATGAACCTGTAAAGCAGACACTGTCGAGGATATTTCCAGAAAATCTGAGTGCTTTTGCTCATTTTGTAAGATACTCTTACTGAAAATTTTAACATATTTGAGATTCAATTGTCAAATTTCAGTACTTTCCCCAAAACCATTCGATATATATGCTGCTAATTTGAAACGAGACACGGACTCCTTATTGCCTCGTTTTGTCTTTAATTTCCTTAGTCTGGAAGCTGGCTAATTAGGGTCATGAAGTTTTTGGAATTTGTTTGGCCCTTACTAGAGTGGTCGCTTTATTATATTGTTGCCTGAGTATCTTTTGCTTTATGCAAAATCTTTCAATCCTTTGCTTTTAAATGAAATTATTTCATAAGGATTTTAGATTTTATATAGACTGCAGGTGCCATTGGGGGCATTGCAGCTTCCCTGATTCGTGTTCCAACAGAGGTAATGACTACCTTGTGCATAAAAATGGTATTTCCATGATTAGAAATTAGCTTCACTGGTCAACACCAATTTCATTAATGATCCTTAGGTTGTTAAACAACGCATCCAAACTGGGCAATTCACTTCGCCTGTTCTTGCTGTTCGCTATATTTCTTCTGTCGAGGGCATCAAAGGACTTTATGCGGTATGGAATCTCTCATCTTATTATCTCCTTCAGAGTTTGGATTACCTCCATTCCCATGGCATTAATTGTGCATTAAAATGTTTTTTTATGTTGATCTATGAAATTATAGGGATATGGGTCTTTTCTACTGCGGGATTTGCCCTTTGATGCTATTCAGTTTTGCATTTATGAACAGCTTCGTATAGGTTATATGTTGGCGGTAAGCCCATCAAGTTCTTTACCTGTTTGTATATGTATTGATTTAGTTTACTGATTCAATTTTCCATTCGATGTCCTGTATTTTTTTTCGTGCTCCTCTTTTGTGTTTGATGATGATGTGACTTGCATTTCCTTTTTGCCAGGCACGAAGAAATCTGAATGATCCGGAGAATGCCATCGTTGGTGCTTTCGCTGGTAATATTCTAGCCCCGTCTGTACATGCTAACATATATTTAACGTATCAATGAACTTATGCTAAAACGCGGTTAGCTAATGTAGAGATATGATATGATATTGTATGATTAGGATATGATATGATATCTCTACAGCTAACAACATTTTGATTTTAGGTGCACTGACTGGCGCTATAACTACTCCCCTTGACGTCATTAAGACGAGGTTAATGGTTCAGGTAAGATCATGCAGCTTCCTGCTACTCTAATTGTTTTCTTTGGGTTCCCCCCTCTTTTTTTCTTGGGAGGATTACCAAGTGGCTCCGTAAGCAGAGAAGACAAGGTGTGTAGTATAGTAATCATGATCCATGTGGGCTGTTAGAGTATTGGATTCAGTGCTGACCATGAGTTTCTATATTCTTCTGCAAGGGAACTGCAAACCAATACAAAGGAATCATGGATTGTGTTCAAACTGTCATCAAGGAAGAGGGACCTCAAGCTTTATTTAAGGTATGGGCTTTCTCTCCATTTTCTCCTTCACACAGTAGCTTGCGTGGTGGGCTAGCAGAATTCTGTCATTGTTATTATGGCACCACGTTTTTGCATGGAATTTGAAAGCTTTCCTTCGCGAAGTGGGTCTTATTTCTGGGAAAAATTCGAGAAAGTGGGGTGCTTCATATTTCTGTGCTCGACAAATAATTGTTTGTTTTGTGATATGGTGATTGGTGGAGTCCTTTTCCTCATCATGAAGTGGTTGGTGGAGTTATGCGTGACATCCTTGTCATGTCCATGTCTGAGAATAATCATTGTAAATATGGTATGAGTGACTTTTGTTCTTACCCGCCCAAGCAATTTCATTAATCGCCACCGACCCCCTCTTACATTTAGACTGAGGAATATCAATCATCCTACGAGTAAAATCTTGTCTGATAGTACATGTTATTATTTGTGCACTTTGCATGCATTTATTTTCTGCACCCACACGAAGAAAAAGCAATTTTAGCCTTCCTCAAATCATGCTCTCAACATTTAGTCCCGTGCAGGTTCAGATAAATTGCGACGGATCAGCAGAATCGCCCTTGAGTTTTATTAACACTTTTGAGTCTTCTCATCTACTATTTTGAACTACACAGTTTCAGTTTACTTATAAACAAGTACAGGTTAAAAAAAAAGTTGTATGATTTGATCTTGGTTTGTATGTTTGTGTTTGAGGACAGGGCATTGGGCCAAGAGTGCTATGGATAGGGATAGGTGGCTCAATCTTCTTCGGCGTTTTGGAGGGCACCAAGCGTTCTCTAGCAGAGAGGCGTCCTAATCCTCCTCCCCCCAGCTCTAACTCAAAGCTGCAGTGACCCAAAAATGTGTGATCTTGTTATATCAAACATGTTTCTTGACGGGCTATTACATCATCACACGAAATAAAAATTACGCTGAATCTGAAACGAATCATATTGCATTGGTTAATAGCTTATAAATATTATAATTTAGCATCTATTTTATATATTTATGTTAATCTTGACATGAAAATGAAGAAAGACAAAAATAGAGGCGACAAAAAAAAAACTCACATGTGATGTTGTCATACTCTTTGACGTGACCGTTTAACTAATTTATTTTTGTTTGCAAATAAATGAAAGTCAAATCTGGGGTTTTTATTGTCTCTATTGGCCACACATTTTCCACACTCGTGTTACCAGTTCCTCTCGAAACTGATTAATATATAAGGGGGGGGGGGGAAGTTTATAAATTCTAAGATATTATTCCGAATCATTAAGGCTGACATTTATCATTAATCTAGTGCCCTACCAGCAGAGAATTTTCAACGTTTCTTCCGACCAAGAGAAGAGAGTCAATTGCGTGTCAAAATACACCTCTTCCAAAGTAAAAATGAAATGGGAATAGAGGCATATTATATATACAGATATATAGCAGAAAACAAGTAACTTTGTTGATTGTGAAAATATAAATGGTAGTTGGTAGGCCAGGCCATACTGTGCATTGACTTTTAGGTACATCCTGCCTTTAGTTTAATTAGTTGATACTATTTGTTACTACATATATATCTTTCTAGTAACTTGAATTTGAAGCATAACACTAGTTTAGTCTGTCATAATGATTATTTGACGCCTTTAGTTTTTTATTTGTATAAAAAAACTTATATCACCGGCAATCAAGCCACGTCAGATCCATGATCATCTTCTACAATTTCAATCCAAACCAACCACTTACATTATAAATAAGGTTTTATATACTACCTCCGTTTCTTAATTTAAGAGTTATTTTGATATTTAATTTGGTTCTAAATATAATATTTCTATTCACTTTATTTTTCATATTTATCTATTTTTTTAAGAAATAGTTCTTGTAATGGTTGCACATATTAAATATTTCATTAAATAATAGTTACGTTTTAGCTAATATACATGATTAGTAAATATATTTTAGAAAAGATAATACCTATTTAATCCAAATAACTACGTCAACAAACTTTCTTAATCTACTTAAATTAATTAAGTAGCTTTTATATTAAGAATGGGAGGAGGTATGTTGTAATTAATAAAAATTTCTGTCAATAATCTTGTAATTTAATGCCATCCCGCATTTTTTTTTAATGGAAGAAGTTGTGTGATCAAACTCTCACATAATATAAGGGAAAGCCAGTGTGTGTGGAACTGCGATGAATGCGTGTGGATCTTCTTTTCTATGATTGTTAGGATCAAAACCATTTCCTCAGCACCATAAAATCAATTTCATGCTCAGTTAAAATATCAAAACGTATCATGAGTATGACTAACATCACCCGCGCCCCCCCCCCGGGGGGGGGAATCAATCAATGTGAGTTTAGAATCAGACAATTGACAAAAGGCAATAGAAATTTATATTTGATGTTAATATTCACTTTGACGTGTCCTTAGTTTCGGTGATCACATCAGATAGATGTGCATAAAATTATTTCAATTATCACTATTAAGCCTGCATGTTTGGAAAACGACTGAAAATAGTTCTTGTAATTTTTGAAATAGAGATATTTTTACGTACTTTGATTATAAGACCAATTATGTTTGGCGAGTGTGTATGTGTTATTTACATGAGAGGAGCCTCGCATTTGGGCGAGCAGGAGTGTTGGAATCGAAGTCCGTTTATTATTGTTAATGAGTGAAAAGTAAGTAAGGATCACTATAGCTACCGGTTTCATTTTTCTTTGACAAAGAAATAATATGATTTATTTGTTTGTACAACGTCAAAGTTTATTATTATGTCACATATAATTGCCTAGATAGCTAGAGAGAAAAATGTGTACATGGGTGACTTATAATGGCAAACATATGCAATAATAACATAGACTTTTAAGACATAATAATCCTCCTCTAGGGTGGGCCCCTTATCTCATTACCTAATTATCCTTAATACCCATCAGGACGAAAAGGATGAAAATCGGACTGTACAAGTGTTAGGCTACTATTTCGACATAAGAAATTATTCGAAAAGTGTGAGCTTAATTATGCACTAGAGATTAAAGCATTGTCTAGAATGCCACTTTTTAGGCCAACGGTTACCTGTATGGGAAAAAAAAGAAGCTAAAGCAATTATGATGACTATTAGTGCCCGATCGATGAAATATATGAGTTATTTGTGATCGATCCACCATACATTGTATTTTGATGATTGATTAATTATTCGTTGGGGACTACTTTAGTTAATAGACAGCATTATTGAAATAAATTGAATTGAATTTTTTTTAACGATGAATACAAATATATATAGAACTACTTTAGTTAAATTATATGGATGATATATATAAGCACGCATACATTCGTTCCGCGGATATATAGAGTGTGGATTACACATAGAACTCTTTAACTCAATTAACTTCCCTCAGCAAAAATAGAATCACTTTGATTTCTAAAACAGACGCAGCTTATTTGAAACTCGTTAAATGACCGGCTAAAGAGTGAAGACAGCCTTGGCAGCTTAAACATGCCCAAGCCAAAGACGTGGGAGGGAAGTCTCAGTAAATGAACATTTAAAATGATAATCATAAATTTCGTTTTCGTTGTTGAATAGGATTTTGTTGGGAAAGAAACCAAATGATAGGGTTGCTCCCTTGACGTTCAGAGAGACAGCAAACGGACAAGGTGGGGTTTTTGGGGTTTGTGAAGAAGATTGGCCCAGATGAAGATCATCTGATACATATTGATGTCTAAAGCTCACGCTGGAACCAATGACACTGCAACTATATCATGTGGGCACGCATGCCAGAATCCCCCTTTAGCAGTCGAACAATACTCAGTAATTATAATATAGCGTCTCCTTCCGGTCATTTTCACACACTTATTGTACAATTACATGAAGTCCTTTAGTCACGCTGAATTCTGATACACTTCAATACCTGTGCCTGTGAATATTCACTGACGTGATACTTTTATGCTTTTGCCGTACGTAGCTAGCTAGGGAATGTGCAGAGGTATAGATAGAGCTCACTAAAGTCACTGGTTCCAACTTGGAATATAAACCCTAAGAACTCTCCATCACTTACCCTCAACAACCCTCTCTACTTTCGCCACTCTACCCGAAGACCGTGCGCGTGTGCCTAAAAAAGCTGCATCTTTCTTTCGTTAAGAACCGAGGACTGCACCTGCTTTAATTTTGTACAGATATTCTACAGAATTTGACCCATCTGTCGTTTTCTCATCTTAAAAGTTACGTAAGATTCGTAATATTACACATACCCGACCTTGAAACCTGCTGGCCATCTAATTCATGTTAGACGCATTCTGATCATTTATATATCAAGTATGGGAAGCATATTGTTGAGAGTTATTCTGTGGGAAATTCCGGGGCACTCCAAGTTCGACGGAAAAAAGGGAAAGCTAAATAGAATAAAAGGATTGTACTCATGAACAACGGCAGACTTTATGGGATAAAATATAAAAAAATAAACGACAACATTCCGTTCTTTATACTGGTTGTCTTTAATTGGGAATGTAGAATTGTGCACAGGAAAGGAATGGCAGTGTGTTGTCACAAGGGCTTGTAAGAGACTTGGGGGGGGGGGGCATGAGTAGTCTCTGACAGAGGCAGGATCTCATAAGCTACAGACCCTTGAGGAGAGGTGCGTGGCCTAATCATTTCCTACATCTCCACACACTTTGAAGTTTGAAGTCTCTTTCACCACCCACTTAATTTCATCCATCCCTCTCTGCTTCTCCTAGATAATAATTTTCCACCTATCTTCAAATACAAAATACTTTTTAATTTGAAGTTTAATCGTAAAAGATAAATTCAAGGGCTGCTCCCAATGGAGCTGTCAGTATCCATCACCTGACCCAGAACACTCGCCTTTGTCTCTCTCAATAAATTATAAAAGACAAGAACTTGAGTTCTGATCGACCGCGCGCGGGCGGGGTATACATGGGGGGTTTCAGGATATATAAATATATAAATACTCCCACATGAATTCCAATTTTTATACAGATTAATTCATCATGACAGCTAAAAAAGAGAACAGAGAAAGAGACTGTGGGAAATAATAACTAAGAAAGAAGAACGGATTATAATTGCGAAGGAAAAGGGAAGAGAAAAGGGAAAGCAAGGTGAGCGATAAACGAGGGCCGGGATTGATGAAGGAGGTAACCTGAAAGGCATAATGGAGAGCCATAAGGACTAAGGAGAGACAAAAAGAAATGATGTGTGTTTGCCACGGGATGCTCTTTAGTTTCTCCAACTTGCTTAAGCTTTTAAACTTTAAACCGTTTAAAAGAAAAAAGCATTATATACTATCATTTAAATTTGCATCACATTAATAAACCTAATGCGGGTTTCTGTAGATGATGCAGGTTATTATTCCAGCCGTACGTCTTCCTTCTGACATCATCACTACGTTAGCCTAACGCCAGCACAAACCCTACTGACTCGATTTCAGATTTTATTACATCCTCTAAAACGTATTATAATTGCCCTTTTTTTCCCTCCCCCTTCCCGTCTTCCCAAACACTTGTTATTCCAAAAAAAGGCGCATTTTTATGAGTGAAAGATCAGAGTAACAACACCGTGAATTCATTTGAACGGTGCCTGAAGTCTGAACATTCCTGCAGAGGCGCATAAAACACATATATTCAGTTTTCTACTCTTGGATACATATTTTGCAGAGGCGCTGCGAATTAACGCAAAATGAATAATAACGCCAGTACTAAAAATTTAGGTCCATAACATTACTGCCCTTTGATTTCACCAATCATATAATCCATTATTTTCCTGTTATAGCTAGGAAACTCTATTCATCAGCTGCTTTTATTTCATTCATTAATTTCTGCAAAATGAAGCTCATCATTTTATGGAGTTAAGAAACAAGATGAAGTACAAACGCCACACAATAATTATTGAATTATGGCTTTAACTCAAGCCGGTAGATAAACAGTGATTTCAATGGCCACAATGGTCCACAAACATTCGACACACTTAACAAGTGAAAGGTGACTAACTATGATTATTAATGTTACACGCTTAATTGATCCAAGAATGACAAGCAATAATATAATAAGTTTGGGTTTGGAATTTGAGAAAAAAGCTGGTGGGTTGTGGGGTTAGTTCGAGTTTTAGAAAGCCAAATAGGAAAAGGGAGGCGAGAAAGGTAATGAGCTTTTTTGCTGCGATAAAAGTCAAATAAAGCCTCATTCATTCATCATAATGATATCCTTCCCAACGATGTGAGAGAGAGAGAGAGAGAGAGAACAGGGTGTGATATAGATAGATATGCACCCAAGATTCATCATCATTGTCCTCTGTGATTTCTTTTTGATATATATGGTGTCCCCAAAGTGATCACTTTATATTAAAACCAGCCAAAAAAAACCCTAGAAAAGTGATAGGTATATGTTTCACCCCCGCTCTCTTTTTACTCTTTAGCGGAGATTTTGTTGTGAGGATCGTGGTGAATGAATGATAATTATTTCCCCTTTCATTTTATATTTTTAATCATGAATCTGCTTCTATTATTGTGCACTCAACACAGCTTTCGCTTTTGCCCATATATTATAATTATTATCTACAGTGACCGGCTGTTGCATGGAAGTTTCATACAACTTTGCAAAGGCACCAAACTTTCTCTGTTGAGACGTTTTGTCGTGTAATGTTGACCTCCTTTGTCGCACAGTAAAATTCCACTAACCTTAAGGACATGAAATTTCCAAAGCTTTTGAGGATTAACGATACCATTATCTGCAGCTAACAGATATTAAGGCCAGCTTTAGTTGAAATTAAAAACGTTACAAAAGTCACTCCAGCTTAACTTTTTAGCATATTTTCGTCTTCCTGTTTATTATTATTTTTAAAAAAAAAAACCATATATTCTGCGATGGTGAGTTCCTGGTCTCATTTATTTTATTATATACCTGCCTAGTTTCTCACCCTTGATGATTTTATTTAAGAGGGGGTCGATGTAGGAATTCAGAAATTCGCATATATATCTTGGTAGAGAGAAAGAGAACCACAACCAGAAGGGAAAGTGGTTTTGGGAGGTTGTTAGTTAGACCTTTTCTGTTCACGGTGTAAATTCTAGCTCGCTCCTCCCCAAACCCTAGAAGAATCAAGCATCTCAGAAACAGATCGGTTCCTTCAATAAGAAAAGTCCTGTCTTTTTCGTTCGTATACTCAGCAACGTCCTTAGGCATAGCCAAAGAGATTAGAGCGAGAAAGAGATACTGATAGCTAGGAGAGAGAAAGAGAGAGAGATGTCAACAACTGCCCGATCGATTTTGAACCATGGTGGTAATTTGTTCGAGGATCAGCAGTATCTGATTCATACACAGCTGGGTTTCCTTCCCAATTTCCCGGCAAATCTGGCCTTTCCTTCTTTGGATTGCCATCAATCTTTGAAGGGCTTCCATGCTATGGGTCCTTCGCTTTCATCCGAAACAGATTCCACCACTGCAAATCTAACGGAAACCCTATTTGCAACCACAGCTCAAAAGCCAAGGCAAGACCTCGCTTCTAGCTTGGGAGGACCGACCCAACTCCTTTCCTTGAACACATCAAGTGTACTAAATCCATGGTAAAGTATTCTCACTTTAAATTTTCACATCCACCCATGCATGCCAGCTAGCTTGCTCCTATTAACTTTCTTTATCGGAAAACTCCGCAGATTGTCTGCTGTCACAAAAATCTCCAATAAGTACATGATAGTTATAAAAAGTATTTTGGAAAATCAGGTCATTAATAAGTTATAAATTATGTCAACTACTGGCCATTTGTACTGTTAAAAACTTAACAGGAAATGTTTGAAAACTATAAAATTTGGCCTTGTGTAATTAAGGAAAATTCATGATGAATATAATAAATATAGGGCATGGGGAGAAGTAAGCGAATGCTTGGGCAATAAAAGAAGTGGAGGAGAGAATAGTCATTGTTTAGGGATGTCTGCTATGAAGATGAAGAAGTTAAAGGGAAGGAGGAAGGTGAGGGAGCCTAGGTTTTGCTTCAAGACCATGAGCGATGTGGATGTCTTGGATGATGGCTACAAGTGGAGGAAGTACGGACAGAAGGTCGTCAAGAACACCCAGCACCCCAGGTTTGTGTTTGTGTTCTTATGTCTGTTCATTTCATGATATAGTCAATCTACTTTCTTCTCTTAGTTTGTTTTCCTCTAACTCGCTGAATGGCCAATGCTGATGACTGCACATCAACACACAGAAATTGAAACTTGAAAGCATACGCGCGTATATATATAATGTATTTGATATATTTGATTGGGGCTTCCATCGGTCGGTCTGTACTCCAAGATATATAATACATAGATATAGTCTCTCTCTCTCTCCCCCTTGTTATGTCTGTCTTTATTTGTTTCGTCATAATTAGTTTGCTTTGTCAAACAGGCTTTGGGATGATTTTAATCTTAGTGAATAATGCCGGGATGATTACGCTCATTAATCAAACATATTAAAGATTGGATCACTTTATAGCTGTCGAGCTCTCTAAAAATATATAGGCGAGAGTATTCTTGAATAGGAGAGGATATTGAAATGTTGACCGTGTTAAAAAGAACGAGTGATTACTAGTGAGGACCCTCTAGGCCTATGCATGACTTGAAGCATTATCAATGATAGCTTAGCTTTTTTTTTTTTTTTTTTGCAACCTTAATTAATTTTCTCGCAATAGGCCAGCTCTTAATAATTACTCTTTATTTGTGCATTAATTCAACATGTATAGAAGCTACTATCGTTGCACACAAGACAATTGCCGCGTGAAGAAGAGGGTGGAACGGTTGGCCGAGGATCCGAGGATGGTTATAACCACATACGAAGGCAGACACGTACACTCTCCCTCCAATGATCTCGAAGACTCACAAGCTCCTTCTCAGCTTACTAACTTCTTGTGGTAGCTTCGTGCGTGTTTCTCAAATTTTCTGCGTTCCAAAAAAGGGGAGAGTGAAAATTGGCAATGTATCTTCTTCTGGCAGTCATACGCCGGTGTCTCTGATTCATTTTCAGTTTTCACTCTTTTTCCATTCCCAAGTGTAAGGTGTTGTGCTTCTGTAATTTCCTGGTTTAACTACATATATATGCATGTATTTCCTCTAGTGTTTCTGTTGTCTTTTGTCCCCATATTAGAAACCAATAATACACCCACCTACATTGCAGCTAGTAACTTCTGTAAGCTGTCCCAGCTGCCCTCTTCTTATTTATAATGCTGCCCTTGTGTGTGTGTGTGTGTTTTTTTTTGTGTTTGTGTTGATGCTTTACCACTTCGAGCTTCAGCTTTAATCCATTTGAAATGTGAACCAAATCACCAATTAAGTATTAAAAAAACCCACTCAGATCTCATTGTGAGATGTCTATTTTAACTGGATCCACACTTCGGATGCATTTAGTTTCATGTTGGAGAAACTAAAAATACAAATAAGAAATTCATCACGCAGATTAAAAATCTTAGCGGCCGACACATGCATTTTTTTCGGCGGAATTCAACATGTACCGCGTTATTATATATAAACAGTATATATTTTGATTTTTTTTTAATATTTCACACTTATTATAAATTAAAATAAGGGGATTGTGAAACTCTTTTTTTTTTTTTTGCCCAACCAAAATGCAAAGAAGACAACTATTGGTGAAAAATCAAGAATTCAAGATTCAAGAGGTTTTTTTTCTTGGGCCAAAAGGACTCAAGAGTTTGGAAAATGACACGCATGGGTAAAGAGAGAAAAAGGTGAAAAGGGTTTTTGGGCAAAAGTTAACATGTGATCTGTCCATCCGCTGAGGAGCAGGTAACAATGCAGAGTCCACTTGGACCCTTTCCTATCATCCAGTTTTGGACTAGATCACTAAACTGTCCCTCGTGAAGTTATTAAATGACCAAGCTTATGCGAAAAGCTATGCTGTGGGTCAAGTACTTGGAGCCCTGGGCCGTTAAGAGCGTCATTCCAATTTTGTTTTCTGCGGCGGTCCATATTTCGTGCATCAGGGGATCCAACTCACGAGACATCAAAATTACCGCCACTTATGGTTAATAAGCATGACAACCAACGCCAAGTGTTTTTTTATTTTTTTTTTGGGGCAAGATCAGCTCAAGAGTGACCCGATGCAACCGAGAGTCCATTTCGGCACTGATATTTGATGGGAGAATGAAAGGAGGGGGAATGGCGAATGTGGAAGGAAGCTGTGTTGGGAATGGCATAGATGCAAATGCGGTGATGAGGAACTAAAGAGAAGCAAAGAGGAAAGCAGCCTGTTGGGTGGCATTTGGAATTAGAGGTGCGCTTTCAAAGTTAATTACAAAAAAGACAGGCACGTGAGGTCAGACCTCCCCTGCATGTTTCTCTGTTTATTTTAAGCCCAACCAGCTGCCGTGTTGACGGATAAATCTTACACTTGGGAGTTTGAACGCAATGGAATATATAGAAAGAAATGGAGGAACACACACCCCCGCCCCGTCCACCTCAGAATACGAGGATCAAACGTAGCATAAGAATAATGCTAGGATAGGAGACCCAGCACGTGCTCCCTCGTGACCTCCACCTTCACTCGTCTCTGCAGTTCAAGGTTATGGCTCAGTAAAACCAAGCTAAAAAGTAAAAGCCCTGATTTGTTGCTTAATTAAGTTGGCAAATTATATATATAAATGAAGCAGTTTGAGGGGTGAGGGTGTGAAAGTGCTTATTAGGGTGTCATCAGAAACGGGGGACGACAGGGAGTGTGAGGGGCGGGGAATGGGAAAACGTGAAGGATGATGACTGAGTTGAATGGAAGAGGTGCACGCGCAGATCGAAGGACGGATGAGGAAGCCCTCAACGCTTATGGTGGGAACCGTTGTTTGAATCACAATCACCCTTACTTTACCTACCATTTACGCATTATCTTTCTTGATCATCCATCCAAACCCAACCCCATTACATCACTAACGTTAACTTGAATCTTCCCCCACAACCATTATAGCAGCGCGCATTTAGCACCCACGCCTCACCTTCTGCTGCCCACATGTCCCACGTGCGCACTCCTCCCCCTACCCTCCTCCCCCGCCTTCTATTGCTTTCATTCTTGTTTCCTCCCCCTCCTCAATTATCACATTCTTTTTCATACAGCTTCTTCTCGCGACTAAAGTGATGGGTGAACCAAATTCTCTGCTGGGGCTGTCCACGTTCTCTATTGACCCTCACAGCGACGGATAGCATCAGAAGTAAAGACTGAGGAGAGACTGTGTCTGATTAATCAGCGTGAATGACCAATCACGGGCCGTACATGTGTTGCGTACTTATTATTAATTAATAATAATTATTGTATGGTTATTATAAATAAAGCGTGGAGGGGAGTACGGGAGGCTATTATTCCCCTGCCCCTGCCCCTGCCCCTGCCCCTGACTCGTGAACATGGCCCCCTCCCCTCTCCTCACTCCTGCTTCTGCGTCCAACATGTCTTGTCCGCACGCTAACTCGGGACCCCTTCTCTCTGAAACATATACCAATTTATGACGCCTCCTTGAATGATTGAGATATTAAAGAAACCAGGTGCAGCCGAACCTGAATAATGTATCTGAATTCTGATGTGATCAATTGGGTGGCTCATTCATATGATGATGCTTCTGTTGACTTCATCCCTGCTGCCACACGGTGTTGTAGTGGCCCAGACCTTCGTTCCGTTACGGGGGCGAGTAGCAGCGTTTAAAGGTGTTTTCAACCAAAAAAAAAATGGAGGTGGCAGAGTCAATTAAGGCCGGACCCGAAAGCGACGGTGTCGTACCGCAAAGACGACGACGGGGGATAAGATTTCAGACACAGTCAGGTGGCCCGGTGGCCCACGTGTCACGCCTCCGCATGTGGCTGGGAATGTGCGAACCACGCGAATCTCAAACCCCCCCTCCTTCTCATTTCCTCCCCCTCCCCTCCTCATCAGTCACTTCTAGGCTCGACCGCCATTCATATGGTCCTTCCCCTCCCTCTCCCACTTTTCTTTTCATCTGCTTATCAGCCCCTTTAAACAGCCTAAACTTCACGTGCAAATCCACTTTCTTTATTCAAGTTGCTCCCGTTTAGTTATTTGAGACGACAAGTCGGATCTTTTCTTTTTTGATTGCATATAGGCCTTCGTATACAAGTGGCGTGAAGATTCTGAATTGCAATTAATGAAAAGTGGTGTGCTGTGCTGAACTAACAGTGTGAGGAACTTTGAGTAGAGCATATTGCACAACCCAAGTCGATAAAGATTCTCTATAAATTAGATTCACAGCGTCAGGAAAAATAAAGAAAAAGGTCAAGTGAGGCTTCAGTTTGATTTTCCTAAAACCTGATTGATTTCTATTGCCTCGCGTAATTGTGGGGGAAGAGTATTAATTGAAGCAGAAGTCTTGTATTGCTATTCTATAACTATAACGCCTCCCTCTCCGCGCGCGTGTGTGTGTGGGATTATATTATGGGGTAGATTCAAAGACAAACATGGATGATAATAATAAGGGATAATTAATCTCCAGGTCCTTATAGTTTCATCTGATTTTTAATTGGGTCCTTATAAAAATTTTCCTTTTTATCAAATCTTTTTACTTTCGTGTGTTTTTAATTAGGTCCTTTTTTTATTTTTCTTTTTATCAGGTCCTTATAGTTTCACTTATTTTTTAATTAGGTGCTTTGTAGTTTTTGAAAAATTATTTATTAACTTTATTCTTTAAAATTAATTTCATTTTTAAATTAATAATTATATAATTGGACAAAATAATTAATATAATCATTTAGTAATTAATAAATAATCAGAATAATAATTATACTTAAATATAAATTATTTATAATCATATTTTAATTTTAGAAAAATTATTTTTATAATTTGAATTTTATAATTTTAAAAATTTGAATTGAAAATAAATAATATATTTTTTAACTAAAAATTTAAAAGAATATTAACATAAGATTGTTACAATAATTTCTTATTTTTAAAATGTTATTATTTGTAAAATAAAGAATAAAATAAAAACTACAAGGACCTAATTAAAAACAAAGTAAAACAATAAGGACTTGATAAAAAGAAAAAAAATTATAAGGACTTGATTAAAAATATAAAAGTATAAGGATCTGATAAAAAAAAAATTATAGAGACCTGATTAAAAACCAGTTCAAACTATAAAGACTTATATTAATTATCCCTAATAATAATAATACTGAGCATGTTGCGTGGGTGGGGTAATTAAATCCCATTACGTACTACTGTATGTACTTTCAAAAAATACATCAGCGGTGGAATATACATCTAATCTAATGACAGATCAGAGGACACGGAGGCGTTCCCAACTGGTGCAGAGCTGTAACCCGGACAATAGAACAAGAAAAGACAGGACATCCATAAAATAATGAGAGATACAAATAAAACTAGCTGGGAGAAGAGAGATAACACAACAATATTAATGACACTAATACGTTACTCTGAAATAGTGAAACCTGCAGGACAGATGTGGATCGGCAATTAATAGCTGTGAGGAGGGAACCTTGAGCTTCAAAATATTCGAACGCAGCAGTTTACCAACTTCTCCACGATATACTTTAAAAAGTACTCATTTCCTTCGTTTTAAAAAACAAGTAAATATGGAAGTGACTTGCTTTGTTTTGTTAAAGGAAATGTCAAACAAGAGTTGTTGTCCCTGAAGCGCACATGGTGATTGTAATTATGCCAGAACAATGAGAATCGAGCAATATATAATACAACGTTTGTCACCGTGTGAGGCAAACGATTCGTCATTGTTAATTTATAGATACGGGCTAATCGATAAGAGTCAAAATTAGGTGGCCACCACATCGCACATTTTCCCAGTCACAGAAACGAATAATATAATTCACCAGGTCCCATGGTCCAGATGACCAGATCACATGCTAAAGCACGCATGGTCAAGAAACGGACAAGATGCACTCATTTCCTACCCTTTCTCCGAATCAAAAAGACGAGTTGAAGATTCTTGATAGTTGATAGTTAAGAAAACACTACAATATTTATTTGTTTGCGTGGTACAGGGTATTGACCGTCCCAAATGCTTCTGAAAGATCACACTTGTCGCGGAAATCAGCGAGTATTATATAAAGCGCTTGGCATCTTTCTCGTCCTAGTCTCTCTCAACTGGCAGAGTCATGTGTAGATCCGCATGGTATGTTTGAATTGGCAAAGAGGCAAAGAAAAAGGGTAAAACAAGCAGAGCGTCAGGGTGCAAACGGGTCAAGGAGACAGCAGGATCCATCAAAGGAAAGGACATGCCGCGAGAGAAGCGGTGTGCTCCCTACAGGTGAAGAGCTCTAATCAAAACCATGAACTCAGAACAACATGAAAGAGTCGAGGGAACGGGTTTCTTAATCAAGACACCTACGTTTCGGTCGTTCAAGGACATTTCTTGACATATTATGTACCAAATTGGAGGAAATGTAGTTGGAAAAACGGGGGGCAAGCAAATCGAACGGCTGGAACAAAGGTCCAAAAGATAGTTCACTTACTCACCGTCACTGGAGTCGTAAGATGCAGGGGCCCTTCTCCGGGATTATTTGAGCCGTGAATACATTCAAAATCTAGGCAACAAAGACGGCAAGGAAACAACGGGAGCTGTTCGTGTTTATATAAAATAAGAATTTATCTCAGTTTGAGCCACTGATTATGTATAAAACAACAATATTACTTACATCAAATGGTACAAACACAGGCAATTCCCACTTTTACTCATTTCCTCTTTTCCGAAATAATGGGAACTGATCAAGAAGGAAATTTTTTTTGGGGGGGGGGGGGGGGGTAGCTGATGTCATCAGCTACTGCTTCTTTCGTCCTTCTCCCCAAAGAATTCTTGCCTACTGCTTGCTGCTTAATTCAGGGATCTCTTTTATGCTCATATCTACCATTTCCATGGCGCCAAATCCACCATCCTCGCTCGTGATGGTAGACTGGGAATCCATCCCAGATCCTGCTTGGATTTCCTTGAACATCGCCATCACTTGAATCATTGTTGGGCGCCGCAGAGGTCGATCATCAAGACAAGCACAGGCAACTCTTAAGTGTTGTAAAAGTTCAATCTCAAGACTCGGATCCTCTTTCATGAGCTCTGGGTCAAAAACATCACTTATTTTTAATTTAGCATGCTGTTTAACCCATCCCACAAGATTGTTATCACCAAAGTCTGATGAATCCGTGGGTCGTTTCCCTGTCAGCAGCTCCAATAAAACTACACCGTAACTATAAACATCACCTTTAGTAGAGCACCTAAAGCTCTGGTAGTATTCAGGAGGAACATAACCCGGGGTGCCTGCTAGTGTGCTGACACTTAAATGGGTGTCCATAGCACTCATGAGCCTAGCCATTCCAAAATCGGAGACTCTGGCTTCCAGATTCCCATCAAGCAACACATTGCTTGATTTCATGTCTCTGTGAATTATATGAGGATTGCAATTGTGGTGAAGAAAAGCCAATCCCCTGGCAGCTCCAATTGCAATCTTCCTCCTGGCTGCCCAGTTCAGCTTTATCCCGGCTTTCTTCTGATCATGCAAAACATCCTCTAGGCTTCCATATTTCATGTACTCATAAACCAAGAGTCTTTCTTCTCCAACTTTGCAGTATCCGAGAAGGGGAACAAGGTTCCGATGCTTAATTTTCCCGATGGTTTCCATTTCAGCGGTGAATTCCCTGTCCCCTTGTCCGCTGATATGAATCAGTTTCTTAATCGCCACAACACTTCCATCTTTCAACTGAGCCTTATATACATCTCCAAAACCACCTTTACCAATAAGACTGTCATTGTGGAAACCATTTGTGGCTTCAAGGAGGTCGGCAAAAGTAAGCTTCCGAAGGGGCTTCTCGAAAGTTGCAAGATTTATGCTAAGGGCTTCACGGGCACTCACCTTCCAACCAGCATTAGCTGTACCTGAGTGAGACCTGCTGTCGATGTAGACGTCCAGGGCAGCCTCCTTCTTCTTCCTTCTCTTTCTTGACTCGAAGGCGATTATAATTAGACCAAGGATGCAAAAGAGTGCGAACAGCAATCCAATGGACACACTCCTCACCAGAGATGCCCGTCTCTGGTTAGACCTCTGATGCCGGGCATCTGCACTTGATCTCGAGTCTGATCCACATAAAGCAAGAGGGACACCACAGAGACCAGAATTATTTGCAAATTTGGCAGCTGGAAAGGTATCAAATTGACCAGATTCAGGAATCAATCCTGAGAGATTGTTGTTTGACATATCAATTTCCGTGAGCATGGACATGCCTGTCAGCGATTGAGGAATCTGTCCTTCAAGCCGATTGTTGGAGAGGTCAAGAATGTTGAGATTTTTCATGTCTCCGAATTCCGGTGGGATGTTCCCGGATAAATTGTTGTATCCCAAGTTCAGAATAAACAAAGTGTTCATACTCCCCATCTCCTTGGGTAGAGTACCCGACAACATATTATGCGAAATGTCCAAAAAAATCATAGAACCACTACTAAATTTGGGACGGGCCTTACCATTATAAACTCGAGTGAAGCTAGTGAAATTGCAAGGGCTCCTGGTTGAAATTCTGCCCATCTGCTCCAGACTAATGCCAGCAAACTCTAGCAAATTTCCTGCTCCATGGCACTGCTTACTACCGTCGGTCTTGATGTACACATATGTCTTTCGACTGATGAAATTAACTTCAATTTTGCCCGACTGCTTAAACAACTCAGGAGGAATTGATCCACTCAGATAATTTGTATTCAGATCCAACCATATCAATCTTTGACAATCCCCAAGCTCCGGCGGAATCCTCCCAGAGAAGGAGTTATTACTCAATTTCAAGATCGCAAGATTCGAAAGCTGACCAATCCATGCCGGAATCTCCCCACTCAACCTGTTATTAGACAAGGACAACCAATTCATGCTGGTGCAGTTGCTTAAGCCAGAAGGAATGGTCCCAGATAGCTCATTGAAGTCCAGAATCAAATTCTCTAGAGTCTTAATGTGCTTAAGCTCTTGGGGTATTTCTCCATGGAGCCGGTTCAGCCAAAGAATCAAATCTTTGAGTTTTGAAAGGGACCCAAAGCTGGAAGGGATAGTCCCCGTCAAGTAGTTGAAACTCAAATCCAAAGCCACAAGCTGGGAACAGTTGCTGAGTGCGGGTGGAATAGAACCTGTCAACAAATTATTCTGCAGGTATAATTCTTTCAAATTATTCCTCGGATCGTCACAGAGCCCTCCAGGAACTGAACCACTGAGGTTATTGGAGCTCAGATCCAACGACTCCAACGTCGAGAACTGAGACAGAGTATGAGGCAGGGTACCGGTGAAGTCATTGAAGGAAAGAACCAGCCTCTTCAAGCCACTCAATTCTGCGAAAAAATCAATCGGAAGTTCACCGGTGAACTTGTTGTTGGATATATCAAAGGTTTCTAATGAAGAGCAAGCCCTGAAATCGGTTGGAAGAACACCGGAAAGGTTGTTTAAGGAAAGATCGAGTACTACCAGGGTGGGGCACAAGTCAGAAAGGCCAGCAGGAATCTGTCCCCGAAAATGGTTGTCGGCGAGATGTAAGTACTGCAGAGAACCAGATGGAAGCGAAGGAACAGGACCGGAGAACTGGTTGCTTGAGATGTTCAAGAAGGTGAGCTGCTTGCAACTGGACAGGGCGCGACCAATGTCACCGTAAAACTTGTTTGCAGAGATGTCGAGGTACTCTAAAGCCAGACACTCACCCAAAGAAGGAACAGCGAGGGAGAAATTGTTAGAGGAAAGGTCCAGATGCTGCAAAGCTTTGCAAGTCGAAAAGTTTGTTTCCCCAGTGATTTTGTTGCCCTTTAGAGACAAGAGCTTCATGTCGTCGCAGCCCTGTGATAAGATCCATGGGAGAACGTTGGGACCCGACATCTTATTGTTGTAAGAGAGATCGAGAACCTGGAGACTGAGCCTCAACCCGGTTGAATCTCTGCCAGAAAATTCTAGGAGGTTACCTGAAAGGTTGACAGCTTTCAGGGCCGAACAAGAGGACAGGTAGTTCAAGGACGAAACCGGGCCAGACAAACTGTTCTGAGATAGATCTAAGGAGCTCAGTGAGTTGCCACACCTGGAGCCGGCCGAGAAAGAAATGGCGCCGGAAAGATTGGTGGCTTGCAGATTAAGGACTTGCAGGTGGTCGAGGGAGAGTAGATAGGTAGAGACAAGGCTGAAATTAGTGTTCAAGGGGACCCGGCTGAGGTCTACGGAAGAAACGAGGGTATCCCGGCAGGAAACATGAATGAAGGAACAGGGACTGTGATTAGGGAGCCAGCTGGGGAGAAGGGAGGGGTCAGGAAGGGAATTCTTGAAGGCGAGAAGCTGGCGGGTTTCGTCTATGAAAGCTGAAGAAGCAGAGGATGAGGGAGGAGGTTGGAGGGAGAGAAGAGCTAGGGAGAACAAGAGGAAGAAAGAGCGATGAGGGTTGGCGGGAGAGAAGGGTTTCATCTTGTGAAGCATAGAGAGATAGACAGAGAGAGAGTGGGTAGCTTTTTTTCCTTAGGGCATGAGGTCTGCCATTAGAGGGAGAGAGCAGAAGCTCTGGTAAACACTGTAGAGGGAGAAAGTGATTTGAGTGATGAAGATTAGAGAAAGAGAAAGTGAGGAAGAGGAATAGAGGATGATGGGGGGCCAGGGGAGTCAAAAGTCCGAGTAAACAATGTAACCAGGGTACTTATCAGAGGCGAAGCCAGCAGACACACCCGTTGCTCCCAGTCACATGCTTGTTAATTTTTCTTGCCGATTTTTAGTTAATTTAAACATTAATGTTCTCCTTTTGGCTCTCAAATCCATCTCCTTCCCTCAAAATTATTACCCGCCAGTATTTAATTTTAATTTAATGTTTGAGCAATCAGTCTCTCTCTCTCTAAGCAAAATTGTCAGTTTGTTCTCTCTTGCTTTCCGCGTTCGTGCGACGAAGCATTGATCCGTCGCCATCAATTAATGGAGATTCCGTCTCTTAATTAATCGGGATCTCCTCCTCACGAGGGTCTTAATTAAGTTATTGGCCACCCTTTTTTTTTCAAAACTTTCATCGCTTTCCCCGCGCCGCCCCTCTTTTTCGGGGATTAATTAATGCACTTTAAACAGTAGGAGAGCAGGCTAAAACGAGCACGCCCTCATGCTTCTTCCCGTGTGCCCTCCTCACAAGCCAGTGTCCTTGAACAAAAAAAAAAAAGGTTAATATTCTCATTTTAATATTGTGTTTTCAGTGAGTTTTGTGAAAGGCAGCGCAAAAAGAGGAGAGGACCGAGTACGAAGACTGAAATAGTAAGCTAATGATTTTGTTGCAAAGTGACAAGATAGAGAATATGAGAGTGTGAGCGAGCGTGCATGGGACGGTAGTGCTTAATTATGGCACTCCAATTCCCAATCACTGGATGCTCATTATATCCACATGAAAAACTTTTAGTTAAACATCCGTGTCCACTTTTACTTTTGTCTCCCATTATTATTACGCCTGTAGTAAAATATGAAAGATTAATCCATATAATCTGTTCCTGAACTGTCAATATCTTTTACCATCATTGATTAGTAGAGTAAACACAACGAAATAGTTATGTATTTAGGTGGTGAGAGATAGTTTTAATGGATTATTGATGATGGGGTCACTGTTTTGAAGGCAGGCATATAGATTCTTTTGAAGGATATTCAGCAGTTTTTACAGTTATTAGATCTGCTGAATCGGCACAGGGGAAAGGTGAATCTTTTGCTGACGACACCGCCTGCTTTACTTCACTCAAGTGATTTCTCCCCCCACTTCCAGTCTTCTATCGTGGCTTCCATTATTTCCCACTCAAATGCCTACTCCCTCTTATCATCATCCCCTCCTCCTCTTTACTGAACCAAGTCAAAGACCCGACCAAAATTTTTAATATATATAGAGTATATGTAGATATAAACCTGCTTTCCAAGAGTAACGTTTATAATATTTTAATGTGTGTGGGAGTCTGTAGTTAGACAAAAATATTCAACCTCTCTTCCGGTCAAACGCGAGGGGTTGATTTTCAACGTCTGCAGATGACATCATACGTGAATAACGTAGCATGTAAATAAATAGTTTTGGTCCAACCCATTTATAAGAAGGACGTTATGTTAAAAGGCGGGAGATGGAAGAGAACAAAGACGAGAGCACCAAAAAAAAAAAAAGAATCAAGTTATTTCTTTTAATTTATTTTTCTCATCGCGTGTTTACCTTGATATGTTTGGGCTTGGGAGGGTATGGCAAATTAGGGATTATTTTGATGTTCTTTCACTGTCTAGTTGGAAAATTTTAGCAGAATTTGAGCAAATTTTTTTTCATGAAATTTTTTTTCATTCCCTTCAAAACTCAATTGATTCACAGAAGTACTAAATTTCATCCTCTTCAGCTGAACTAAACATGACAACATTAAAATATCCTCCATCCCTTCCATAAATTTTATCACATTCACTCCCCCCCCCCAAAGAAAAAAAAAACCAAACACCGTGTTTAAATCTTGTTTGTTTCGATTCATCGCGCTTTTTTGGAAAAATTACTTCCTCCTTGAAAATTCATAACCAAGCCGATTGTTTCTTTTTTTTTAATCTATTAGAAAGGTTGGAATTATGTTTTTAAAATAAGTATATTATTCTTTTAATGTTCAAGACAGGAAAACCCTTTTTTATTTAAATCTTGGCTTTTGACTTGGATTTTTCAACAAGAAGCGTGCTTTTGTTTTTTATTTTTATTGTTAAAAAAATAAAATGAATTAGGTTTTTAATTAAACAAATTAAACAATAAAATAAATAGCAATGATAAATAGTGATAATATAACTATAAAAAGTAGTCTAATAATAATGAAATACTACTACAAATCAAACAGGACTTTCTATAACCAACTGGAACAAAGTGCAAGGCAGAAAAAGTTTTAGTATTAAATACAGAGTTAATACAAACTTTGATCCTTCAAGTTTATCTTAATTTTAGTTTTGGTATTTTAAATTTTAAACTACAAGTTTTAGTCCGTCAAGCATATTTTTATTGAAAACATTAGCCCCCTATAATCCAATAAAAACTTAAACTATGTTGCTCGTTAAGGGACCAAAACTTATGATTTTAAATTTAAGGAACTAAAATCAAAATTAGGATAAATTTGAGATATCAAAATTTTATTAACCCTTTAAACATATAAGTTAGTTTTATTCGGTAAAGTATTTCCGTGCCTGTTCACAAGATTTCATCAATAGCAATACTCGTATCCTGGAGCAAGTAAAACAAGTGAGAATGAAGCATAACTTTCCTCCTTTTTCCCTGGTTTTGTTCTGTTAAAAAATAAAAAATAACAATTAAATCGAATGGTTTTGTTCTGTTAAAAAATAAAAAATAACAATTAAATTGACGACCTTCTTAACTATTTTTGATTGACTTCACCTATTTACGATCAAAATTTGTCTGATAAGATCACTCAAAAAATCTTTGTCTGATGAGGTAATTTTACCAATGAATTGATACGGTTCAATTATTTAATACAATCAGTGCCAGTACCACCATTATTTTTGTTTATTTTTTGTTTTTAGTGGACTAACGCGTCGAACGGATTTCATGCGCTTGTAGTATACTAGTATTGGTTTTTACGCTGGGAAAGAGGGAGAGGTGGGCCCAAGATGGATGGGGGGAGCAGGCGATGGGAATGAATAAAATGGGCACTGAAAATGAAGGAGAAAGCAGAAAGAAGAGAAGAGAAGAAAAACTAAGAAAAATTGAAGAGAAAGAAAATGATGATGAGGGTGATGATTATGATGTGGAGGGACCTCCATGCAATCAACACGTGCGGTTGTCCATCACGTTGACGTGGCCCAATCAACTTTAACCATCCGCCTCCGGTCCCTCCCTTTCACCCTCCTCCTTACCGACACGTTGGCCAACCCCTCACTCTTCCACCACGCCCACATTTATTTCCGCCCCTTTCATCTCCCCATATCGCATTATTCGTAATAAACCAGAAAATCTATATTATTTTATTAGTGACAACTTTATCAAGACATAATAATTTCATAATCATTCACTAACGATAGTCTAACATATATATGGATATAAATAAAATATTTCCCCACAGAAATTATGCAATTTGTGATTAAAAAAATTGGCAACATTCCATATTTTAATTAAAAGTATGATTATTATATCATTTTTTTCCTGGAAAACATCAGCCAGTTGAAATAACTGTTGCCTCAGAAAGCAAACATGACACATAGGGCTAGTTTGACGGAACATGGTTATCTTCTTTCTAGAAGATTTTGGGCCGGTCAAGGTTAGGCCCAGTTATGTGGTAAGGGAGGGGTAACCCGGATGTGAAATTACACCGGATTAAAAGACGAGCGTAAACTCGTATAATTGGACCGACCGGCACGACTAACAGGAGATTTAAATAGGGTGGGCCCGGGAAATATTACAGAGAACGACGGCAGAGAGGGAAGGCGGGTCCCACACCGGAGTTGGTCGTTCTTTGCACGAAATAAGGAGTACAATAAAAGAGATGAAATGAGAATGACAATGAATGCCGCACGAGAGCAAAGGGGGAAGACGATTGGCGCGTGACAACGACGTCGTTGCGATGCAGGGAGCGGAGCCTTTCATACAGCTCTCAGCTTCCTTCTCAATCAACAGCAATATGTCAACATGTACCTACGATTAAATTTGTGGTAAGGCTTTTATAAAAAAAATTATAATATTTGTACTATTCAGTCTCCTATTATAAGATCTGATTTTTTGAACGAATTTGTTCCTTTTTATAAGATCATCTTTGAATTTGTCTAAACATTTAATTTATTATTACTTATTTTATCTTTAATTTAATACATTTAATATGTTTTTTTTCATTTATCTCACTATTACTCTCACATTTATCCGTTTATATATAGGTGTATATTTGAAAAAAAAATTACATTTATTATATATTAATTATTTTTAACTATTTTTAACCGTTTTCTTAAACTGCACAATTTACTTAAAAGAATTTTATGATAAGGGACGGAGGGAGTATCATCTAGAGGCTATTACGTATCATATAAGTTTTTTTATATTAGGTTCCCTATGATGCCTAAAAATTATGTATTATTGTTATTCATTTATCTCACTATTATTCTCACATTTACCTGTTTATATATAGGGATATATTTGAAAAAAAATTACATTTATTATATATTGATTATTTCAAACTAATTTTAACTGTTTTCTTAATCAATACAATTTATTTAAAAGAATTCTATAGTGAGGGACACAGGGAGTATCATCTAGATAGAGGCTATTATGTATCATATAAATTTTTTTATATTAGGTTCCATGCGATGCCTAAAAATTACGTATTATTGTTTTACATTTATCCGGGAATCGGTTTTGAACGTGACACATTAACAGTCTTATCTATCCCCGGTAATCATGTCAAACATGATGTTCCGAAGGGCGCTTGGTCCTAGCCGAAATAGCGAAATGTTAGGCCAAGGGCGGTATGGGTTACTAATTGACCACTGTTATAGGACAGAATGAGGATGATAAATTGCAGGAAGCGGGCCCCACGCCACCTCCGTTGTGACATAACATTACTCTTGTCGTTTTATTTTTATTATTTTATGTGCAAAAGTTTTTTTTTTTTTTGGGGGATGCTAACCATAGTCCTCCACGCAACAGAAAATAAGTGTCAATGATATTTATATACTCCTCCAGTCTTTAATATAAGACCCATTTAACTAATTTGATTAAATTAAGGAAGTTAGGTAAGTTAGTTAATTATAAGAAAAGTGACACATTTTTCCTAAAATATCATAGTCATCTTTCTTAATATCCCATCTCTCTCTTATACTTAACTATAGTTGAAGGAGTATCCATAGGGGTAATTTAGAGAAAATTGATAAATATGAGGAATGGGTCTTATATTTAGAATCAAAACTAACTCAAAGATTGGGTCCTATATTAAGGACCGGAAGAGTATATATATATATATATATATAGTGCCATCGTGAAGAAATTTGGGGACTTTAAGAATCAGGGTTAAAAAGAACTTTAGAAATTGAAATGATATTTGATTCTTAGGTTAAAAAAAGTTAAAAATGAATACATTTGAGAGTTTACTGTGGTGCTTTTTGTCTTTTTGACAGTGCGTTGAATGAACGAAGGAGGACATGAATCCCCATGTGATGGGACAGGGAACCCATAAGGGCCGCTTTTCCCCCGCGTTTCGCAAAAGGAGTGGCCTCTAGATTTGCACATCAACCTGGGGATGCCACCACTATCTAACCATGTAAGTTCCCAGTTCCCACACACAGCCTGAGTGCCTCACCCTCATGATTATTCACCCCACAAAAACAAACTTATGCATATTGCTGTTTCACAAACTCTACTATTTGTAAATTTGGAGTATTATGAGTATTCTTCGCTTCTAATCTCACACACATGGTTGTTCAAAGATTGGTTCTGTTGTACTTACATGTAAATTATTTTGAATTCTTGTCCAGGTCTTGTTATACGTGCGTTAAAAATGTTAAATATAGTGTAATGCCCGGTTCTATTTCATACTAACTTCAGCAGTAGAGGACAGCCAAATGGGAGTGGTAGGATTTTATTTTGCCATAGTACTATTCTCTGCTGTTCTCTTCTAAGGGGGTGTTTGGATAGAAACCAAACCATGGTTTCAGAAGTGTTTTTACAGTTTACGAAGTAAATATGTGGAGGAGTTTGTCTCGTTTTACGGAAAAGTGCTTCTGAAACCATGGTTTGGAGGTTGTCAAACACCCTCTAAGTCCACCAAACATTTCAGCCAATGCTAGGCGTTTACGCTCTGCAATAACTCCTTTTCAGTAGGCTCTGCGGGCATCAATTATTTGAAGTGACTAGTCTTGCATATGCAGCCCAATCATGAAGCTTGGATTTCAACTGCCACGCGGCTTGTGAGCATCCCCTGTACGCACACAGTTGCGCATTTAAATGTTTTGTTTCCAGCTGAACACTGTGATAGTTAAATCTATAAAACGTATTTGCCAATGCTTATAGAAATGCATTATTTTTAATTATTAATGCTTTATGTAATTATTATTGATCCCTACATAAAACCATTCCTTATTCTCTTGAAAGCTCATGCTCTCGGTTTCTTTTTTAAGATCTAAATAGCAGTATATGTAAGATGAGGCTCAGTTATAATTTTACAGAGCATGGGAAGAGCTTTTTGAGGTGGCAACTCATTTTTATGATGTCTGGTAAGACTATGTAACATTAATAACTTAACTAACATTGATTAAATTAGACATACGAGTCTTATGTGTTCTGCAAAATATAAGGTGAGCTATACAAGTTATGAATCATGAGTGTAACTTGAAAAATTTTATGAGAAAAACTTTGGGAAAGAGAGCAGCTAGAGAAGATTATCCTTTTGGAATTCTCTTTCCTTGTTTAATATTTGATTTAATTTGCTGAAATTGCTGTGTCAAGTGATTTTTTAAAAAAATGGCACTCCTGGATGGGTACAGGCAGAAGCGGACCTTCTCCTTCAAACCTGTAGAATCGTCTCTCTCTATAAATCCCCGTCTCGGTATTTTTCGTTTCTGGGTCAAGTCCTCGTTTTGGTCCAACCCAAAGTTAGTTTTAGGGCTTGTTTAGGCCCTATTTGGATAGCAGGCTAAACTATGGTTTGGAGACCCAAATCATAGTTTGGGAAAAAAACAACCCAAACAGGCACAAATTATTTGAAACCATGGTTTGGGTCAAAATCATGATTTTAGAACCCAAAACCATGGTTTCGGAAGAAGTGAATCCATTATGCTTCTGATTCAAATTGGAGAGTATGATTATACCTATGAGAGTAAATCTCAACAAAAATATGAGTTTAACACCAATTAATTAATTTTTTATAAACATATTTAATCTTATATCTTATAAATAAATATACACATATTAATTATTTATTAATTACATTATCTTATGTATTATTAATTATGTTGGTAAAAAATATATTATTAACAATTTTATTCCTTCAAATTAAAATATATCATACAATCTATGTTTTATGTAATTATCATATTAACTTATGCTTTTTTTAATAATTTGTACATATAAAAAGTGCTTCTAATAACAACTATCCAAACACTCTCACTTCTCATAATCACTTTTTCACAAAATCTATTTTTTTCAGAATCTATTCTCTAGAAACTATTCTCCAGAATCACTTTATGTAAAAGCCATGGTTTGAAAAAAAATTTGCCAAACACCCCTCAAAAAACTGAAACCATGGTTTTAGGGGAAACCATGGTTTTGTCCCCCAAAACCTTGGTTTCGGATAATGGGACGGAGGGTTACTTCTGCTTGCTTCAAATAATTGACCGTTGGTGGGCCTAGGAATATTACACAGAAGAAGCTTCAGTTATTTCCTTCCTCCTTCACTCGACCAAGCTCCATCCTACGCCTTCACTCTCGGTGCTTCGCTCAGAAGGAGGCACAAGCTCTTCGGTCCTTCACTGTCCGTGCTTCGTTCTGAAGAAAACAGAGCTCTTCGGTCCTTCACTGTCCGTGCTTCGTTCTGAAGAAAACAGAGCTCTTCGGTCCTTCACTCTCCGTGCTTCGTTCTGAAGAAAACAGAGCTCTTCGGTCCTTCACTCTCCGTGCTTCGTTCTGAAGAAAATAGAGCTCTTCGGTCCTTCACTCTCCAACCTCCTGTCTTCGCTTCAACGAGACGAGACTGACGGAGGCAACGCCGACGAGAGAGGAGAGAGCCAGCCTCCTGGCTTCGCTTCAACCAGATGAGACGCCAAGACGGGACTGACGGAGGCAACGCCGATGAGAGAGGAGAGAGCACAGGCGTCTAGAGAGGTGGGGGCTTTGGGGCGATGAGTGTCGAGCGTCGAGTACTCGACTGACGAAGACGGACTAAGAGGCAAAGGTTTGTGGTTTTTGTGTGCTTGGGGAGGGGGGCACGGGGAATCGCCAATCGGGGGAGGGGAGTGAGCAAGAGGCGACGCGCGACAGTGAATACCAGCCCGAGTCTGTGAGGGTGAGCCTTGAGGTTAAATAATATATTTTACAAAAAACATATTTACTTATTTTATTAATATATATACGTTTTAATTTTAATTATTTTATTAATATATATACATATTTAATTATTTTATTAAATCATTTTGCAAAAAAACATATTTATTTATTTTATTAATATATATACGTATTAATTTTTGTATTAATATTATTTATTTACTTCAAATAAACATATATGGGATAATTAATATATAAGTCCTTATAGTTTCAACTGGTTTTTAATCAGGTCCCTATAATTTTTTTTTCTTTTTATCAGGTCCTTATACTTTCATATATTTTTAATCAAGTCCTTATAATTTTTTTTCTTTTTATCAAGTCCTTATTGTTTTACTTTGTTTTTAATTAGGTCCTTGTAGTTTTTATTCTTTATTTTACAAATAATAACATTTTAAAAATAATAAATTATTGTAACAATCTTATGTTAATATTCTTTTAAATTTTTAGTTAAACAAATATATTATTTATTTTCAATTCAAATTTTTAAAATTATAAAATTCAAATTATAATAATAAATTTTTCTAAAATTAAAATATGATTATAAATAATTTATATTTAAGTATAATTATTATTCTGATTATTTATTAATTACTAAATGATTATATTAATTATTTTGTCCAATTATATAATTATTAATTTAAAAATGAAATTAATTTTAAAGAATAAAGTTAATAAATAATTTTTCAAAAACTACAAAGCACCTAATTAAAAAATAAGTGAAACTATAAGGACCTGATAAAAAGAAAAATAAAAGAAGGACCTAATTAAAAACACACGAAAGTAAAAGGATCTGATAAAAAGAAAATTTTTTATAAGGACCCAATTAAAAATCAGATGAAACTATAAGGACCTGGAGATTAATTATCCCAACATATATTATGAAATATATCTTATATGTAATTATCATTTAAACTTATGTCCTTTTTAGTAATTTCTACATATAAAAAAGCACTTATGACAACAACTATCCAAACACTCTCACTTTATCAGAATCACTTTTTCAGAAAAGCTATTCTTTCAAATCTATTCTTTCAGAATCTATTCTCCAGAAGATATTCTCCAAACCATGGTTTGGCTTCATCCAAACACCTTTGGAATCCAAAACTATGGTTTCAGAAGAAGTGAATCTATTCTGCTTCTGGCTCAAATTGGAGAGTATGATTGTGCCTATCAGAGCAGATCTCAATAATAATATGACTTCAATATCCCTCAATTAATTTTTTATAAACATATTAATCTTATATCTTATAAATATATATACACATATTAATTATTCATTAATTATATTATCTTATGTATTATTAATTATGTTGGTAAAAAATATATTATTAACAATTTTATTCCTTCAAATTAAAATATATCATAAAATCTATCTTTTATGTAATTATCATATTAAATTATGTTTTTTTTAGTAATTTGTATATATAAAAAGTGTTTCTGATAACAATTGTCCAAACACTCTCACTTCGTAGAATCACTTTTTCATAAAATCTATTCTTCACAAAATTTTTATTCTCCCCAAAATCTATTCTCCAGAAGCTATTCTCTAAACCATAGTTTGGTTTTATCTAAACACCACTTTAGTTTTACATTTAAAAAATGGCAACCATTTTATTTAATTTCTCGCTGAACCTAACGCTGAACAAGATGGAGGGATGACCAGTGTTTCACAAGTACTCTTGTCCTGATCGACAGAGTGATATATAGTTAGCCATGCAATATGTTTGCAGAAGTTACATTTTTACCGCAAAAAGGTAACTCAGCTCCCTTCAGTTCAGAAAACGGCTGTAACATGCTATATATATTTTGGCTTTCTCTACAAGAAATTGCAGCCACATGTATATACGATGCAACGAACTGTTTTCCCACCATATAAGCAACAAAAAAGCAAAGAGAAATATGCAGATTAAGAAACTGAAAGAGCTAGCTAGTTGGGATAAAAGGAACAAAAACAAGATTCAAATTATTCTTTGTAACACTCTAGAACTTGTGATTGGATTCAGAAGAGACTGGTAGCTCAGCGAAATCCTGTGTTTTGGCCGCAGGAGCACTGGAAAGGGTGATAGGTTGCTCTTTTCCTCCTGGTTTAGAAGAAGCATCGCCATACCATATCATTCCCACTATTGCCACCACCATTCCCAAAACCACCTGCACACTTAGACCCTCTCTTCCGAACAAACTGAATCCCAAAATCAGAACCAGAATCGTCTTCATATGCCCTATCACCTGGAATGATACAGCCGTGAACCTCCCAATGCAGATGAACTGGCTCAGGTTTGTCCCAACCGCGATGCTGCAAGACACAATGGTCAACAGCTGCACACAGCAAGAGCAACAACGTTTGATCAATATCAACTCACACAAAACGACGTAATGACTCGCACGTAGGACTTCGTAATCTGGAAAGAAACTCACTATGGGTGTCACGCTATAGTCATAAGCATCAACTCGTTTGTTGGTCAGCCAGTAGTCCAGAAAAGGACCTAACGCAAGCAGACTCGCTGCCTGTGCCGGTGCCGTGTGGCCTAACAAGTTCAATGATCCAAGAGAGTGTTTCTTCTGAAGAGAATGCACATACTGCACACAACACATCGTAAAATATTAAATATGCAATGTACGTCGTACGTGTTGATCTGTTGCCGGAATCTTGTAAATTAAGATTCTTTGTGATTAGACTTGGTGCTGTGCTAGCTTTACTTACATATTGCTGAAGTGCGGTGCTCCAAACAGCGACCGAAGCTGCTAAGAGGCCCCTGGCATTCACGCTTACATCGGTGACTGTGCAAACGGCAACGCCCAACAAAACCAATGCTATGCTCAGCTTTGTGTCCCTCGAGTATCGCACCTTGTCCAATATAACCTCCAGGAAACAAGATACCGGGATCATACTCAGCTTAGCTATCTGAAAATATTTTCATCTCAAAATTAATAAAATAACTCTGTGAATCAATCATGAAACCTTTAATTTGTCTCACATAAGGGTCGAAAATCTGATAATTTTCTATCGAGTAATTACCTGATAGAATCCAACGGAGTTCCACATCAGACTCACATTCATTCCCACGATGGATAGATTGGAAAACAGCACAAATTTGATGAGATCAGATAATGGTAGATGAGAGGTCTGGATATAACCCAGCCGCTTGAGGACGGTCGTCAACAAGGTTGTTGTGGCAAAATGCAGACCGGTTAACGTTGTAGCTGCATGCGTATATATGTACTGGTTTTATTGTGGCGGATCAGCTCAGAACGCAATCGTATAAAAATGACATGACGAGGACAAGTTAATGTGTGGTGAGAAGGCGATACCAAAACTAAAACCATGGGTAGCCATGAGGGTTTTATTGACCATGATTATTCCGACAGAAGTGACCACATTGAACATCCATGACGCCGCATCAACGACGGCTTTCCTACCACCCTTGCTTGCAGAAGACATATTGAGCCGGACTTATTTATGAAATCCAGCCGCTTTAATTAATATCTGGGGAAGGACAAAATACAAGTAAACATGATGAAATTCTTATTCCGATCTACTGCAAATATCGCGTCTCAATTCTTTTCTTACCAACCACATGCAAAATTGACAATAAGCAGGATTTACAATAGCAGTTCGAGTAGTTTAACGTACAGTAATAAAAAATAGATATGCATTTGATTATATCTTTTATTCGAGGGGTGTCAGTAGAGGAAAAATCAGAAAATATTGATTCAATTTTCTTAGGAAAAGGTGAGAAAGAAGAGGGTCAATTTGCATCTGAACAGGGATTTAATCAAAAATTAGGCGAGCAATAAAGTGTGAGAAATTAAGAGCGTCCTTGAGACAGATGAAGTTTCGCGTGTCGTTTATCTTGTTCTCTCTCAGACGGAGAAACAAAGCTTGGGAGGCCATTAAAGGATGTAACGTACCTGAAGACAGAGAGGGAAAGGAGGAGGACGCTAGCTAATGTGAAGCTAAGATAATAAATATGGACGGAGACGCAGGCATTATTAGAGGAAAGAAAGAGGTGGAGTCTATTGAGAGAGAGATAGACAAAGAAGCAGTTCACGTATTTAGTGCTTTTGTGGCTGCTTATTTGACTGCTAGCGCTTGATTTATGGATCTTCTTTTCGTTTTACACGGCATACGATCTGATTGCTTACTACAGTTAACATGTAGTAACGGAACAAGCATGGGTTGGCAGGCGGAGCAAGGAAAAGCCCAGAAAACGGACGACTCATGAAGACGGACAATCAAGTTTACCTGCTCCGCAAACTGTTAGGGGAACTTGTGCAAAACTAATAGAAATAAGAAAATTTATGGGGGCAGTAAATTGATTCCTTAAATTCAATGAAATTGCTGACCCTGCAGGTTGATAACGGAAAAAGTGATTTCCCTTCAGAAGTAGCCAGGAAGCTAATATTGATGTGGCTTGTATAAACTCTGGTTTATAAGTATCATCATCATCGTTCCGTTCTGGTTTGAGCTTGCGTCTTGTAGGCCTTTACTTTTCCTCGATGGTTTACAACTTTGTTTTCGCTCTTTTCCATCTGGTGTTTCTTACAAACAATAACTTCACGGTAGAAGCTTCTTCGGTCGAGACAATTGGATATTGCCGAACGAGGCAGTGTTATTCGACCCTGTTAACGTTGAGCCCAGTTTCTTGATCTATCATTACTTTCCACGCATATTTTGGCATGAGGAAATCTATAATTTATCACTTTCCTTTCCTTTCCCTCAAAACACATTAATTTTGAAAAAAAAAACACAAATTGTTCAAACTAAAATTGAATTAACAACTACATCAAATTATCAGTAATCAGTAATCACTAGCTATAAATTACATATAATAACGCATGGGGATAGCTGATTCGCTATCGACAGAAATCTTCCCTCTTTCGATAACACAATTGTACCGCCCTAATTAGAGGTGTGCATGAGGCCCGCATACCCAATAAGCCCGTCTGAGTCCGCAAGAAAAGTGCCCAACCCAACCCAGTAAAAAGCTGCCCAGGCAAAAATGGGCATTTTCAATTCAGGCTAATTCACAAGCAGGACAAGGCCGCGGGAAAAAGTATGTTGCCCTGCTCATTTGGCCTTACCCAAAAAAATATATAATTATATATAGGATAATATTATTTTGAGCAATTATCTCTTTTATTTTGGCTAAAAAAATTAGGTAAAATTAGGAAAAAAATGAAAAGAACATAAAAATTATAATTATATAAAAGAGCTAAATATCAAAATATAATATTCAATATGCTAAATTACTCCAAGTCAGATTTCTTTCTTTTTCTCTAACATCCAATTTTTTAACACAAAAAAAAAGAAAAATAAAACCACCTTTCAAATTTTGTGCTTTCATATGATTATAAAAATCTGCCAACTATATGAATAAACTAAGGAATTGAACTGCCGATTTAGCTTGATTATTAAATATATTTTTTTTACCTCCCATAAGAAATCGAAAGTTGAAGAACAAGACTACATAGGCCATATATATATGAGTGATAGACTCATTTGTGATAATTTTTTTTCCTCTCACTTGTCTCAAAACACAATAATTGAAATTTTTTTTCTACATATGATATAGGGCATGGTGTCATTATACTGGGTAGAAAAACCCGCTTTACCCAGCTCACCCTCGCCTTGCCCAATAGTTAGGGCTTCTACTAGGCAGTGCGGGGTAGTGGGTTGTAAAATACAGCCCGCTCATCTTTCGGGCTGGGCATCGAGCAAGGGACCTGTCTTACCCAACTTTGCCCATGTGCAGCCCTAGCCCTAATTAGTACAAGAAAATCGACTTTGATTTACTTATAACGGGTCTTTATTTAGTGGTCATCATAACGATAAGTACTATGTGCTCATCACTGTAATATAATCTAAACCATCCAAAATCTAATATGAATGATTCAGATTTAAAATTTTTAATATAAATATTTTTCAGTGATAAATTTATTTTAAACTACGTATGATATTATATTTATTTTAAACTATGTATCTATTAAAACAAAAAGTTAATTAAAATATATAAAAAATTTTAAATTTAATTTAAACTATCAAAAATCAACCTGAACGGTCCAAATTGTGATGCTTATAACATGTATGTAGTGATTGATGATTGATCTTAAATTCTGTATTTTCTTTTACAAACGAGAAAGGAGGAGAGGCTATATATACAAACAGAGAAAAAAGGGGACAAGTTTCACGCGCTTCGTGCTTCTCAGTTCTCTTCTCTCCTTCTTTCTTAATTTAAATATCTGCACACCTTAAAAAGATTTTTACTCTATCAAATGCAACATTATAAAAAATTATTTTAAGACATGCATTTCCAATATCACATTTTAAGATAAACACGAGAAGAATATTTATCTTAAAAAATTAAGACCCTGTTTGGATCGGTTTTAAATCATTTGTAAATACATTTTATGTGATGCATGTAAGCTGATATGAAGTGGCAATCCCAACCTACCAGCACGGCATGCTGCGGGGATCATATTTACACGGTACGGATGCGTCCTTAATTAGTTAATTGTTAATTAATTAATAAATTGTTCGTGGAAGCAAAAAAAGAGCATGAATAGATGTCCAGGGGTCAAGATACGCCACGTGTACGCCACTCGGAGATTCATCCACACCGTCGCCTCTGTCTCTCCACTCGCCGCCAAGCACCAACCTTTATGCTCGCGAAACCTCGCCGTTTCCTTCTTATTCCCTTCTCTAACCCTCGAATCAAATACATCACATTCCCAGGTTTCTCCGGCTCCCCCTCCCTTCGATTCTCATGGCCAAGAAGAGGAAGTCTGTCGCCACCCGCCTCGACGAAGTCGACCGGACCATGTACTCCACCTTCTGCAGCGCCGCCAACTCCCTCTCTCACCTTTACACTCAGGCTATGAACCAACAAAAACTCTCCTTCCAAGCTGGCGAACGACACGCTCTGGTTAATTTGATCCCTTTTCCCCGTTTTTTTGTTTTTTTTAATCATCCTTTTTTATTCTTCCACCGTCTCTTTCACGAGTCATAATCGATGGATTTTCGTAATCTACTCCTGGTTAATCGCCTTCTCCTAATTGTAATCAATTAATTGAATCTGTGTCGGTCAACGTTCCTTTGGTAGAATCTTCTGGGGGATCAGAGAATATCTGGGTCTTTATTTTTTCTTCATTTTGTTAGTGTTAACTGGCGCCGCTGAACAATCCCCCCCCCCTTTTCCTTAACAACATTATCATCAATCCCTCTTGTGTAGGTTCCATCTCAACTGCTTGCTTGTACTGTATTGTCTTCTGAAGTTTTTCCTTTCTACGAAGTAGAGTCTTCGATTTACTTATCAGAAATCAATAGTAGACACTGGCTTGTTTGAATCTGACATTTTCGTTTAAGTGTATCATTCGATGCCTTGTCTTGAATCAAATATCCTGACGGCTCCTCAAGGAGCTTTTCAATCTAGTCATTCGAAGTTCCTGATTGACAGCATGGTCGTTCCATGCTTGAATTTTTGAACAGTGAACAATTCTGTTCTTTATATCCAAGAAACTTGATTTTACTTCTCTTTATTTGCTTGCTTGGTGATACCTCTGTCTGCGTTATCTTGGGGATATGTCAAGCAGCTGGTTCTCTCTGTTTATGATCAGCCGCTTGGTGCGCATGCGCCCATGTATCTGTGTTCTTCGTCTTGTCGGCATTGGTATTGTGGCTATTCTTATTTTGATTGACGTTGCTTCTTTTGATATACAGGAAAAATTATATCAGTGGATTCTTAGACAACAAGAAGAAGGATCAAGAGTGGGGACAATTGATATAGTGACTCACTTGCAGGTTTTGTGCCCACTAAATGTTTACTGATTTTTTTTTTTTTGGCCGGGAGGAGGGTGGGATTGGGCTCTGTGTATCGCAGCTTTACTTCTTCATTGAGTTGTCTCTTCTCTCCCTTCTAGCCGAATTCATTTGTTAATAAATTTTCCTTTGTCATGGCGTACACCACACTTTTTTTTTTTTTCCTTATATTGCATCCAGGTTGTTCTTGTCATGGAGCGCCCACCCAAATTCTGTTGCATCTATTGAAACTTACGTTTTGATGGAAACAACGATTAAATCCTAGTCTTTGACATAGTCACGCATGTATCAGACCAGTTAATATCATCTGATTTTTCCTTGTGATCTTTTGCACGGCTATCTGAGATGACCGCCACAGAATAACTCCATTTTGGGATGGCTCTTTCTAGATGAAAACTCATATAACCTGCATTAGGCTGGCTAATATAACTCCTTAATAATGAGTTTTGTGTCTTTATGTAGAATGAGCTTGAATATGGAGCAGAAGAGTCCCCAATGTCCCCGAGGCAGCCATTTCACCAGCAACAATTCCAGACTGTTATGCACACCAATACCATTAGCGCTTCCATACCATCTAATGCACTTGCCGCAGCTGTTACAGGGCAGGCCATTCGTAATGGGCAACCTGATCAGCAAGGAAAGAATTCTGTTTTCTCCAATGCTCTGTCTAGCCCCATTCGTCACAGCCTCCAGTCATATCAGTTAGCACAGGGTGGTAGTCTTTCAAGTAATATCATGTCATCAGCGAATGGAAACAGGAACACTGAGATAGGGTATCTTAGTAATAACAGGGATACTAATTCTTCCAACTCTGGTGATAGCATGGACATGCATGCAGACAGTCCAGGTCATGATTTTTCTTATTGATGCTGATGATATTGTTGGAAAGAGAAGGATTACTGAAGTATCTGGTACTATGTGTGGTGAGAAAGGATGAAATTTGATGTCGATGTTACTTTATTCTTTTACGTATCGTATGGGCCAGTTTGAACATGTAAACTCAATAGTATTGAGGAAAATATTCTGCCACTATCCTAAGTGATTGATTACTCCAAAAACATATTATATAATGAGAGGTTTCTGGTCATACTATGAGATAGTGTGTGATATCTGCTGGGTGATATTATTAGCTTGGGTGTCTTGACTTGCTGAGCATATAATTCTCATTGAATTATAGTCCTTCATTGGTTTAAAAAGTTTGTCCATGTGTAAATGATGTACACATACTCAGGATTGTGCTCTAAAAATCGCACTGCCATCTGTTGACTGTTCAGGAATTGTACCTTAGGCCGTTTTTTCCCTTTATTTTTTTTCCCGAATAAATCATTTTTTTATTAGCATAAAAATTCCAGTTTTTGTTCTCTATTAAAAACGGCTGGCTTCTTGTAATATTTGTTTAGTATATTGATATATTGATATCTTAATGGATAGATATATTACGTTTCTCTGACTCCAAACTAAAATTCTTCAGTGCAAACGATGAAAATTGCTATAGTCATCAATTGATTTTCCCAAACCCATATGGATCCCCAAAAGCGGATTAAACAGATAAATAAGAGCTGAAATTATAGAAAATAAAAAGGCAATATATGAAGCCGACTAGCATCTAAAAGTAGCCTTTTTTGTAAATGAAAAAAGATAATTTTTATTTGTGTTTATAAAAGAAGTTGCTATTATGGAGCGTCCATAATGGATACGACGAGGACGGAGCGATGGAATAAAAATCAAAATAGCCTGGCTGGCAAAAAATCAAAATAGCTTGGAGGCCCCGCAAATGGGGACAATAACCACACTAGCCAGATGGCGAAACAGCCAGAGATAGGGACACAAACACAGTAGGAAACAAGGCCAGGACGTAGGAACGATGACATGGGCGAGTCCAACCAAGCCGGACTCAAATTGGGCCCAATGTCAACCATAGCATGTCTCCCACCCAGAGTGGAACAAATAACACATAAGCCCACATGGGTACTGCCGAACCACCGGCTGCAACTTCTAACCAAGACGAGAAGAACGATAAAAAGACAAAAAATCAAAAAAATAAAAGGGGGAAGAACCTTTCAAAAGTGGAAGAGGATGCACACCTGGACACCGTGGAAAGGGAAAACAGATATGGCCCCACAGAGAGGGCAACAGAGGCGGGTCGCGAGAACCTCCAAACCGCCCCACCAAATTTCGCTTTAAAAACATGGCGGCAAGGGGGATAAACGCGTCCATGGGCGGGAAGCAAGATAAAATTGAAATTTTGGAGATATAGATGATAATTCATGAATTTCGACGTATGCCAAGTTCGCCCTGAAATTAATTACAACCCTGACAAAATACGATCTCGTTAATAGCGGATTTATTTTTCTTCGTCGACGAACAAGCGGTCGGCCGCCGTCCGCCTCTGTCAGCCCTGCGTGGTTGTTCTTTGGCAAGTAGTGAAGTAGGTTCGAATCCTAGGCCTTTTTCTACTCCCAAAATCCGGTGAGATTGATTTGTTCAATCTGCTTTTAATCTAGATTTGAATTTTTTCAACCACGCGCCTTCCCTGCGTGGCGATTCTTGCTTTGTTTTAAATTTTTCATTTTAATTTGGCTTCAACCTGGTCTTGTAATCGTTTGAATATTGGCGCTGTTGAATTTGGGCATATTTACAGATTGCGTTTAATACTTTTTACTAGTTTTTCGAATTGGCTGTTATACTTCTGCCCTCTTCATTTTGATTACTCGCGACTTAGATGCTTTGAATTGTGTTGTTTCACAATGTTGGGTTTGTTCTGTATAGGCATTCTGTTTGTTAACCTTTTTATGTTATCATCAATATTAAAAATTCACAAGGTATATGGTTTTGTAAATGACTTGACGCAAGTTGTGTCAAAGTATCCGGAACAAAAATTATAAAGGTATTGCATCAACTATGCATATTTCCATGATTTTAGTTGGGGCAGATGCCACCACTGAGTGTATCATAAGTCCGCCTATGGCTTTGGTGTTATCCGTTCGTCTTTGATATACACTTGCGGCCTCCTTATGCTGAAAAGATTTTAGGAGTTGAAATGGGGAAGGAAAAGTAACCCTGATATGCTTATCTGATTAATTTCTAGTGCTTGATTTTTCATCGTACCAGAAACTGCACATATTAATTGTTGCATTCTCTTCAAGAAGGATCATAGTAAAGATAGACGATTATTTCCTGTTGTCCCTTTCAGGAAAGTTGAACCGCGATGAAAACAGGCAAATCTCCAGACCGCAAAACCATGAATTCTAAAAATTGCGTTCAAAAGACAGGAAGCGTTGGAGTAAGAAAATCGTCAAGGAGAACTAATAAGTCGATTCACGAAACACATGGTGATACATCTTTCCTTTTCCCTTTAATGCAGAAAAATTTGGATCCAACTCAGTGGATTGAACTATCCTCTTGCTATTCATTTTAAGGCAATTATCGTTTTATTTGCTTGAACTGCGCATTTTATTTCATAAATTTATACAGATGTTCATTTGTCTGTATACTGGATAATTTGCTAAAGCCGATTGATCCATTCTTAGGATGTGGTGTTAATGTGTTGGTTGAAAACGAAGTTCAGTGCTTGCCTTTTAAGGAAGCTGGGGGAATGGGCATTGAAATATCTTCCAAAGATCCATTTCTTATGGAAAAGAGAAAAGCTCTTGAACTTCATCCTGAAGAAAAGAACATTTCTTCTGCAAAGATGAAGTTACAACTTTTTCCAATAAATAAAGGCACACAAATAGGATTGGAAAAGGTCAGATGCTGAAACATGAAACCTTTGGACAAATTTAAAATGCTTTACCTCTGAACCAGTCGGCATGATTATGTGCTGACATAGTTTCCTTTTCAGGGTGGACACAATCCTTATTTGGAGCTCACTCTTGGTGGTCAGAAGAAAATTTCTTCAGTGCTGAAACACCTTAAAAAGAAGTGGGGAAGTTCGATAGTAGCTATAGGGGAGCCCATGCTTTTTCCATACAACATAAAGGAAAACCTGTCTAACAGTAGAAGATGGACATTAGATGATAGTGAAATAACAGCAGCAGCAGTTCATGCTGCTGTTGGAAGCCCTGCAATCTTTCGTTTGAGGTATCTTGTCTGATCACTTTGTTTTTCAAATTTCCTTTTCAAAGTGGGTTGGGTAGTTTCTATAATTTTGTGATTTCTCTTTCCTTTTTTAAGGTATGGTTGGTTCTCCATCAATGATCCGAGATCTATGGCTGAGCTTTCAGTATCATTTTCCCTTGAGGCTGGCGTACGGTCTGAAGGTACAGAGGGAGGTGGTGTCACTAATTCCAAGACTTTGAATGACGATCATAACGAGGCAGATGCAGAGTACAAAGCAACCGATATGGGTGAGGCAGCAAATTCCGTTGGGGCTCATAAAGTGGACACTGGATCAGGTTTATCCCTGGTAAGCTGCGGCTTAGATTTCTTGTTGTGCATTTCTTGCAACGGTAGTATCAAATTAACGATTTGTTAAAGGAGAAATGGAAATTGCGGATGGATATAGATGATGTATATACTCATTTTATTTGAGGATGGGAACATAAATGATCCTGAGCAGTTTTTTCATATTATACCTGACTTGAAGAATTATATGGCGAATAACACATCTGGAAATCTTGTAGTGGACTGACCTGTACATAGTCTAATATGGCTGCTAGATGCCCCTATGCAGCAGTTATTACGTAAATGATTGATGCAGTCATGTTTTGTTGGGAAATTTAGATTCAATACGTTCCATTTCCTATCTCTTACAAATACGTGCTTGTTTTGAATAGGATAATGAACCAATAAGTAGTGTGCCGGAACAACCGTCATTACTGTGGGTTGATGGTCTATCGAATATAAGCATTGGAGGACTGCTTTCTGAAGCATCCTTACAGGGCAATTTAAGCGCCTTAGATTCAAAACAAAATGGCAGCAATGCAGGCATGCAACCAGGTCAAATAATCTCTGATTCATTGGATGCTTTTATTATTTCCCAAAATAGTCATCCTAAGGCATCCAGTGAAGACTTCCGCCCGTCTATATTGGATGCTGAAGAAACGTGTCACGCATTTTCTCTTCGAAAGTTCTCTTCCCCAGGAACTCATGTGCAGTCTTCAACTGGGAAGACTTGTTCTGGACCCAGCAGCCTGGATATTTCTAACTCATTCAAGTTGCCAGAGGCAGAAAAGGTTTATTTCTCTTAGTCTTCGGTTAGAATATTTTAATGAAACGTAATATTTCACATGTTATATATTAGCTTTCTGCTAATAATCTTTTTTTACCTTTAAACAATCAATTTTGGATCTGTGGGTTTGCTGTGAAACATGGGCATGCTTTCCACTATAATGGAAATCAGGATTTAATTTAGGGTGAAACCTGCTGCTTGCTATGTAGATGGTATGTCGCATGGTAGTCTTGCTATGATTATTTACTTCGCCGTTTACTTTGTGTGCGATGGTGTAATAAAGGTTAATGATAATCAAGATGGACCGCCCCAAGATTTTGCCTCCGGAAGGAATCAGACAGACCTGCTGCTTTCACGTACATACGATGAAGAAAGAAGTCTTGGATTAGGAGGCATCAATTGGGTACTCAACGTTTTTATAAATGTATAATTTCACCTGTTGACGTGTTTTGATTTCCTTGATGGCTGATTTAAATTATGATGTTTTAATGCAGTGCGACTCTTTGGGGCCTTTTGATCTTGGTATGCCCGCTCAGAAGTTAACTGGAGGAGACAGTGTTAGCATCGGCGGATTTGTTAGATAGTGGCTCGGATGCATATGTTGTTGGAGAACAATTAGCTTTACCGTCTCGAAGAGGATTGATGGATAGTGAAGGAAATGTACATGATAGAAACAATAGCTGTAAAGAGGAGGGATAAAACAAGAGGCCTGATATGAACTGAGTAATTTGTCGTATACAAACTAGACTATCAACACAGCCTGTCCATTAAATGCTCGGGCACAATTATTTTTTATTGTTTTTGACATGCAAAAATTTGATGGCACCGTAAGCTTGGCTTAATTGACTCCATATATGTAAAGCATTATTTTAATTAATTATGAACTAGCTATGAGCTTATTAGGGCCACAATCAATTTTTAAACTTCAACTACGAGAGTGTTTGGCAACTTTCAAAAATGTTTTTCAGAAGTATTTTTCTGTAAAATAAGACAAACTCCTAAACCGTAAAAACACTTCTGAAATTATAGTTTGGTTTTTATCCAAACACTTTTTATATATTTAATGTACTGTTAAAATTTAATCATTTAATAAAAGAATTGTTGGTGATAGAACTTAAAGTCTCTAAACGGATTCTTTCTATAAGAACAGGGAAAGCAAAACAGCAAAAGATAAAAGAACTCAATAATGTAGAACATCAGAGAAGGGAAGAGAGTTGTCAGAAAGCTTAGAACACGACATTCTTTTTTGAACTTCGATCTCATATCCTTTTTATAGGCTACAGATCACAATACTATTAGGCACATTTAAACATATTTAGCGAGAATTAATTCATAATTAAATGAGCAATTTCAAATCATGATTAACTTGTTTAATGACTATTTAAGATGAATAAGATTAAAATTTAGATAGATATTTCTAATAAAGTGTCCAGTACCACATTTGACTCGTGCACAAGGGGTGAAGAAAAATTATCGGATTTGTTTCTAGTGGCCTATTGTGCATGGGAGCTCACTTCTCCTCTTGGCCCATTTAGTAGTTTGAGATAACTTTTTACCTGAACCCTCACAATTTCAAGTAATGTGAAACTCTTCTTTTGACACACCCACACACATTATGTACAACAAGAATTAAACTTGATATTTTATTGAATAAAATTTTAAGTATCTCAAGAAATGCCATTAACTCAAATATATGAATACTTTGAGGAAGTAATTTTTAGATCAAAGTGTAATAAATTATTTTAGTGCTTGTTTGAAATGGTTTATAAACAATTCTTCAATCATCATTTATGAAATATAATATGAGTTTTCTTTCAATTTATATATTTATAAATACGTAAATAAGTAATCTCAAACGAATAATTATAAAGTAGTGTAATTTGTCCTTTTTTAATTTTAAAAATTGACGTAGAAATTGCCATTTTTGTCTAATATAAACAATTTATTAACATTTTCATCCGCATTATAGCATTATCCATAAAGATTAAAATGAGTCAAATTACTGAATGGGGAAGACGATAACAAATAGTGAAAATGCAGCATTGAGCCACACCTTCAGCATTTTTTAATTACCTCAGTTTTTTTACGCCTGCAGTAGCGCCGGTCATTCCAGAAAACAACTCGAAATCTGCCGGGTTCGTTAACAACACAGTGTCTCTGTTGTTGATTATGGGGGAATAATCCAAGCACAGTCGATCTGATTCGTCCCTTCAATCGTCATTGACGGAGAAAGCATCATCCCAAGCTTCTGTTGCTAAGCATACCTGAAGAATCTAAGACCATGCCGGCCAAAACAGCCTTTCATATCTTCTCAGGGTAATCCAGAACCTCTGTGTCTCATGCTTGTGTGTCGCAATGGGCTGCGTCAACACCAAGCTTTCTCCCTCTCGCAACGAGAGGTGGAAACGGGACCATGGCTATGGAAGTCAAAACAGGGCGGCCAAACACACGAGTCGAGGCTATTATTATCAGAAGCCACTTTCCGACAAGGTACAACATAGGATTTCAACTTCAAGAACAGCAGAAAATGGCGGTGGTGGTGTCAGAGAAGAAGCGGGAGGAGAAAGGTTGGCTCCTGGGGCCGAGAGGGATGAGGTTGGCAATATTTCAAGGAGATTTGAGGACAAGAAGATTGGAAAAGATGTGTATGTGGGTGCTTGGCCGAAGTGGTTGGTTGATAATATACCTGCGCATGTTCTGGATAAGCTGGTTCCCAAGAGTGCTGATTGTTATGAAAAGCTTGCCAAGGTAATTAACTAACTAACAGTAGGCATTTTCTCTTTATACCTGTTTTGTAACTTGATGCATCGTAGGATTACATATTTCTTTCATCCATAACAACATTCACAAATATATCAAATGACTTTGTCGTTCTCGTCCAACATGTTCGCAACTTTGCACGCTTGCATTGGAATTGCAACGTAAGTTAACAAATTCAATTCAATTTTTCCTCACCCTTTTGCCGTTAACCAACGTGGTAAGACCGAATAGTGATACTTCTGTGTTTAGAGAAATCCACACCCAATCCACGTAAATACAGGGATGTTAATTTTTCAAATAATTGCATGGGAATCAAGACGCACAGTTAAACACCATAGTGCCAGTTGTTCTAATTTTATATTAAAAGATTGATGATTAGGATTTTCTGATCTGAGTTTAGTGAATTGGCTCCTGACGTCCTTATAACACATCGTCAAGTCAAAAGAAGAAGAGATGAAGCAAAGGTGTTTGTAGTGGATTGATACATGGGAGAAAAGATCTCGCGTTGAGCTCTTATAATTATTTGAACATCTTTAATTTTTGGTGCATTTGGATTGCAGATAGGACGTGGAACATATAGCAACGTGTACAAAGCCAGAGAGAAGGCAGCGGGAAAGATTGTTGCCATGAAGAAGGTCCGGTTTGACACATCGGATGCAGAAAGTATAAAGTTCATGGCGAGAGAAATCATGATTCTGCAGAAGCTGGACCATCCCAATGTTATCAAGCTTGAAGGCATAGCCACCTCAAGGATGCAGTATAGTCTCTACCTAGTCTTCGATTACATGCAGTCCGACCTTACCCGAGTCATCACCCGCCCTGGCGAGAAACTCACTGAACCACAGGTTCTTAAGAGTTCCCTGTAGTAGATTCGTTAAAGATTGTACTTTGAGAATTTGCTATCAAATTCTCTGATTGAGAGGATGGTTGTGTTTGCTACAGATTAAGTGTTACATGCAGCAATTGCTTTCTGGACTCCAGCATTGCCATGAGAGGGGGGTTATGCACAGAGACGTAAAAGCTTCAAACTTGCTAATAGACAAGAAAGGGATGCTAAAAGTTGCAGATTTCGGGCTGGCAAATTCCTTTGATCTTAAACCACAAGGGCCTTTCACCAATCGAGTGGTGACACTCTGGTATAGAGCCCCTGAATTACTTTTGGGTTCAACTGATTATGGATTCGCCATCGATCTCTGGAGTGCTGGATGCCTCTTGGCTGAGATGTTTCTTGGAAAACCAATCATGCCTGGCAGGACTGAGGTGCTTCACCTTCCAATACATTCACTCTTTTTCTCAACACAGTTTCAATATCTCTTCTTTTAAAGATTTGAAAATCATCCTCAAAATATACAACGCTTGAACTTCTAAGAGACCAAATATGCTAATTGAAAGTCATGCTGGAATGGGATGGGTGTAGGTTGAACAAATGCACATGATCTTCAAACTATGTGGTTCTCCAACGGAGGATTACTGGAAGAAATTGAAGCTAATGACAAGTTATAGGCCACCAAACTACAAGCCTAATTATGATGAAATATTCAGGGCTTTTCCTCCCTCTTCTATTGGTCTCTTAACTACGCTTCTGGATCTTGATCCTAACTATCGTGGCACTGCTGCCTCTGCTCTCCAGTCTGAAGTGAGCTCTTTCCTTATTTACCGCTCCACTGCTCCCCCTGTGTTATTCGTTTAGAAAATACTGATGAAATCTTCGCACTGTTTCCTCATAAATAACAAGTGTATCACATTTATATGCTTAATTGGTTTGCGCTTTCAGTTCTTCAAGACTAGTCCTTTACCATGCCCTCCTTCAGCTCTACCGGTAATATTCAAAGAGAAGGATGAGCGCTCACATCCTAAAGGACGCAAAAAGTAAGTTTTTTTCTCGTAAGTGTGAAAGTGCCGATGTGACCAGAGTTTAGTGCTAGGCTCCTTGTTGTCTGTGACTTAATTGGTTTTCTGGATATACGTACGTAGGCATAGGTCATCCAAGAAAGGACAAATACCCCAGCCAAGTAACGCGACTCGGTCAGAAAAGAACAAAATTGCCGCCGGACAACAAGTCGTGAGAAATTCAGAATCCTCGAAAGAGGTGACACCTTACACCCACTTCTGTTTCAAGCGATGTTAAACATGAATGAGACAAATACCTTTTAAAAGGCTCTGAGACAGTATATTTAAGAATCTCTTTGAAAAGCATCATGTTACTATCTGAAATTATATAACTTGAACAGAAGAAGAATGTGGAAGGAAGCATGTCTGATGTAGAAACGGGAAATAGTCTAAGCGGCACATCATCGAACTCGAAACAATATACCACAGAAGGGAGCTTGAATACGTCACTGACTCTGTCTCCAGTTTTTCTGTCCAGTGGTGAGAAAAGATCTCCCAGGACTGAAGCACATCCCAATGCTCTCAAAAACGTCAAGAACTATAGCAGCTACTTGCAGGCCATGATGAATGGCAAAGAAGGCAGTGACCCAGCTCAATTTCGCCGATCCTTTTCTCTTGTGGATTATCGGTTTGATCCGGATAAGTTATCTAATCTCATTGAATTAAATAAGAGGTTGGGCAATCGAAATTGAGAAATAGATCACTTGAAGGGCACTTACAGGTGCAAGGTAAAAGAGAAACAGAGAGGAAGGGTCCCAGTTTTATAAGATCCACAAGTGAGGCTATTACCATTCCTTTTCTATTTCTCTCTATTATTTGCCTAAACCGTACTTAAGTGTCGCATGTTTTCGAGTTTTTTCTCCTATTGCTGTTCCATAAATAAATGAGTCCGCATTTTGGACTGCATGCAACTTCAAAAAGTTTCTGGTGAATTTTCCACATTAAAAGAGTTAGAGCATATATGTTTGTGAGATATTGTATGGTGGTTATAAAATATTGTCTATTTTAAACTATTTTATATAAATATCTATCCATGTTGTGCTTACCTTGAGTGCAGTCAGAAATTCTTCCTTTTTAAGTACGGGGGGAAAACAAGATTTTAAGTACGGAACTCGCATTGCCTAAAAAACATGAGAAGTTAATCATCGGAGGATTAGCGTAGGCTACTACTAAAAGCTAATCATTTGAGCATTAGGTAAAAGGCTACTACAATTAAAAGAGAAGATGGATATAAAAAAAATATGGATGCCATCCACATTCAACGAGTCTTTTGGACAAAAAGAAAGGAACTACTGGATCCGTGCTGAATTTGAAGGAAGATGCTTCACGTGGAGTCGAGGACAGCTTTGCGGGTTTGTGTTCATGGGAAGGGACTAAGAGATTGCTTTTTCATACACCCATGAATAACACTAATACGTTCACAAGATCAATAGTTAACAGAATATAATCAAGCATAAGTGTAAGAAGGAGCAATACGGTTTAGTTCACACACCCTAATAGTCAACCATGAGCTTGCTTTTGATCCACTTGAAACTGTTCCGAACGGAGGATTTGAACTTAGCTTCCTCGGTATACATATTGTAGGATGCTAACCTTTTTCTCCTTTGGAGCTCCGGATTCCCAGTGGTGGCCAAAACATCTATGCTTCTTGGACCCTTGAAGCTTTAAAATCTGTATTGGTCCTTGTGCTCATCTTGCATGGCAGGGGAGGAGGCCAAATGATAGGCCGAGAAGGATGTAACGAACTCCAAAATCTTACTCAAATTACAAAACAATACTATTCTATGTTTGATGAAAATTCCGAATACAATACAAGATTTCAAGAAGATTAAAGGGAAATTACAGAGCTGCAGACTAAATGAAATGGGAAATACAAGAGATGCGGCCGCAGAATTACAGAAGGATCAGAAAGAAGTTGAAGCAGAGAGGAGAAATTCCAGAGTCACTGGGGTTAAGGCCAGTGAGAAAGAAAAGAGCGCCGGGGGGGGGGGGGACTTCATAAAGATCTACAAACACATACCAACACCTTCTATTCACTATTCACTAACACATACTACCACCTAGTTGTGCCTATATCGGTCCTGTTCATGACAAGGACTTTCTTGTTTCCATGCTTGAATGAAAATCTTTCAGAGTTCAAGCCAAATTTAAAAGAAGCCGGTGTTCTCTGTAGTGCGCTCTACACCTGCAGGAAGGTGGCCGCTTGCCTATTTGCATTATCGGCATTACTCTCTGATTGGAGATAGTGGCTTCTGGGACCAGCTATGATCAGTAGAATTACTTCTATTATATACATGTGTGTGTGTGTGTGTCATGCAGACGCCAAAATTTTGTTTTTCATCAATGGAACGCTTTCATCCGAGTAAATTATGATGATGAAGATGATGAAATGCTGATTAGAAATACGCAAGGGTGTACCGTTGATATTGGGAATATACTGTTGGGAACAAAAGACGAAGGGATACACACAGGAAGCAAACTGGCGAAGGTGGTGAGGCCTACATGGCCCTGTTGAATGCAGACCCAAGTCACTAATCACTGGTTAGTTATCACTGAATGCTAAGGGCCACTCAGTCATTTTCCAATTCTCATGATCAGAAATCGATGGATCGATGCAGTTCTGCTAGTGGTGTCCACAAAGTTGTGTCCCGGACTATAGGGAAGGATAATGTATGTAATAATGCATCAAAAGGCTCGTGAATAACAATGATGAAAAGACAATCTAAATGCATCTCGTTCGGATTCCCAGCTATTTCGCCATACCAGAGAACAACATCTTCCTTCTTGATTCTATCTAAGCTAAACTTCAATCTATTGCAGTAACACAGCTTCTATGCGCCAGGTAGATATTTTGTGTCTGCCGCTGCTACAGTTTTGGAAGGCAGATGGAGGAATGGGAACAAAACTGACATTTTCAAGATCGATGTATTTTCTTTGCTAATCAAAACTCCTTTTACGCGTAAATGAGCATGCTGATTAGGAGAATGTGGATGAATAGAAGTAATCAAAAGAAAGGGATATTGATCGTCATCGGACAGAGTGATGATCAGACCAACCATTCGCTGATCGGCCAAGTGTGTTCTGAGTTTGGACCGGTAAAATTCCCCGGCGACAGCTCGGGACGGTGGTCGGAGGGGTTTGTTCGGATACGAGGATGTGATATTAAGATCGAGAGTAGCACTAGTACTATCCATATTCCATTCTTTTCCTGGTTTTTTTTTTTTGAAGTACTCTGGAAAATAAAGAAGAATTTCGTTAAATATTATGATAACGATTTTACATCACAGATATTTCACTGCTTGTCCTTTGGTACATCCCAGACTTGTGGGTGACAAAAAAATCAAGAGAAATAAAATAGTGATATTAAATTATTAATTAATCAATCTTTTCATCTTTTGTCCTTTGCCAATTAAAAAAAAATCCTTTTAACATTATTTTGTGCTCTGTTGATCTCTTACGTACCACTAGAAAAGAACCTAAGTAATGATATATAAATAAAAAATAGAGAGAGATGTGAATGAGTTGGGACTTGGGTGGGAGGGATGCAAAGAATGGGGGAGGAAATGGATTGAATCGGCGTGAAGAAGGAAAGGAAAGTAGATGGGAGCAGCAACGGCACGTGAGGATGTGCCCTACACCACAAATGAGCTTCCAAAATTGTCGAGCAAGAGAGGAACCAGTAGTCCCATTCCTCAAATAAATCCGAAACCAAGCGTGATTAGTCTGCTAATCCTCTTCAAACCAGAAAGCTCCCAGTCTGTGGATCCTCTTCCCAACAATTCAGGGGGACCACCCTCCCTCATGTTGTGTCTCCGCAGGAAAGTGATTTGGGTGCGCCGGTACATGAACATCATTACGTTTTCCGTCCTCATTAACTGCTGCTTGATTAGGCTTAATTGCGAAGGCAAATCATGTTTTAACGAGATTAATTAGCAGGAAATGAAGGGGACAGAGGAACCCCACAGTTATGGGAAGGCTTAGCCTCCTCCCACGTGATAATTTGCTTGATGGGTTTATGCGAAAGTGATGGAAGCCTCACAGGTGTCGGTTATCTCACTTCAGTGGTGAATGCTCTGCTTCCTTTGCTGCATAAACAAACGGAAGCATGATTGAGGCAAGAGTTATTGCGGAATGAATGCTTGGGTTGGCTCTTATTTAATCACAACTACAATATTATTAAAAGGAGGACGCCTTTGATAATTATATTGGGTGGCTAAGGCCATGAGGGGATTTTGCAGGGGATGTAGCGCCCTTTGTTCCCAGTACGGACAGCTCTGCCGCGTGCGACTATATCACCCTTCCTTTCTCAACGCAACTTCTGTGGCTTCATACTTCCCTATGGCTAAATCTTAAGTCTAGATTTTATTTTGCAATTTTTCAGGAATATATTTGCATTCGTAGAGAGTAATGTTATTGCGATTTCTTCCCAGGAAATAGTCTGCCTCATAAGTACTTGTTTTTTAAGTGGAACGTTGGGCTTTTGCCAATTAAATGATACTCCTCCTATTTGAATACGTTGCTAAACATATTATTGTTTTCATGGAAAATTTATAAATTTTTCAGCCAACAAAATAGCATATTCATTTTTGTAATCAGAGAGGTTAAATTTTTCACGGCGTAGGCTGCTTATATAGCATCTTAAATTTAGATTTTCTTTAGGAAAAATAAATTTGCAGAGCAATATTATTGCGCTATTTCGTCTTTCATGCCAAACAGGCTACCCCAAAAAAACTTGTCTTTTTTTGCCTTTTTAGGGAAACATTGAGCCAGGTAAAACAAACGTATGAATGGAAGGAAATGCTCATTTCAACTAAGGGATCAGATTCGCTTAAGTTTGTCAATTTTTTCACTAGTTTTAAGGTTTTCCCAACAACTTTGGCATGTTTAACTCAATCAAAATCTTTTTTTTTTAATAATCTTAAACAAAATGACTTCTAAATTCTCTAGTGTGCAGGCAGAAATCTCTGCTACTTATTCACTCTTTCTCCCTTAAGGCAAGTTTTGTGGTTCTTGTTTATTTTATTTTAGGGATATTATGGTAGAAAAATAGAGTTAAAAGGGCACTAGGCTCCAAAGAGATGGCAGTGAAGGAATTGAAGGGGATCCATCTGTGCAGTTAAGTTGGATGGTGATTTGGCTAGCAAGCTAAGCCTTGTCGTTTTCATGCAAGACATGGCAGGAGGCATTGATTTGAACCTCAATTTCAGCAATTTAGTGATCTTGTCCTCCTCCTCTCTCGACATCCTATTCTCTAGGTCTCCTTTCTCTCCCTATAAAACCGTCCCTCCTTCGTCTTCTGCATCCATCTGCTTTAATTTAGGTTTTTGCTTATTACACATACACCAACACTCGTCTAGATTATTTCCAAGTTCAAAATGGTTGTGCTACCTACCCATCGCCTTCTTCTTGTTGCTTTTCTCTTCTTTTGCATCGTCTCCTCAACAGCTTCAGGTAGGGCTTATTTCCTTTGATCTCTCTCTCTCTCTCTTACTGAATAATCTATCATCCATATCATTTCATTTATGGGATTTTGTTTATAATTTGCAGCCAGAAGTTTGAGGGAGACGAGACATGTAGATGAGAAGGCACAGACACCGAATAGTTCCGCGTTTAAGGAGAAGGTGCACAGCCAAGGAGAAGAACAGTTAAAGGGTGATGACTGGGTTACCATGGACTATACTCCTGCCAAAAAGAACCCTCCAATTCATAACTAATCAGATCCTCCATCTTTATCGTTTTCTTAGAGGAAGCCCTAAGTATTCTAGTTGTATTCTCTGCATTTCTATGTATATACCGTTAGTATTATGTTTACAGCTATTCTGAACCTCTAGGACATCATCCCACAGCCAAATCTCCGACACCAGCGCCTGGCTAGCTCGCTACTATATTTAGGCTCTAGAATTTTGGTGTAAATAGCTCGCAAGTCGATCGCCGGGAGAAGTTGGAGGGGGAGCATATGGAGAAAAGCTTTTGCAGTTTTGAGCCGAACTAGATACTAAAAATTCTCTTTCTTGTAGACTAAGAGAAAACGTGTTTAATATATATCTATCCTTTATCTTAATCCTCATATGCCAATCAATATCCTGTTTCTTCACGTCCATTTACACACGAGAATAAGTGTATCTCAAGCTCTAGACTATCTAGAGTTGACTCGTTGTGCAGTTGTGCTTCGCCTGGAGGTATTATGTTAAGAATGTAACAAAGGTGCCATTATAAACTTCTATAACCAACGTGAAAAGATAGCCACGTTTCTTCAGTCATAGTGCTCCATATCTGTGAGCTTTTGATTCGCAGGAGTTATATCCGTGAAAATGCACGACGGTAAATGAAACATTATTTAGATAATACAACTGATGAGTGGTTAATAATACTACCTCCAATCCTAATGACAAGACCTCGTTTGTAGATTATAAACAATATCTTATATATAATTAGGATAAGAGGTAATATATCATCAACCAAATAAATTGATGAAAAAATTATGATATTAAGGTGTAAAAAAATGTGACAACAGGTTCGTGTTATTCATTTCGGAATTTATAATAATTACATTCTTTTTTTTCCTTGAGACGTTAGAGTGATTTTTCTTAAATTAATTAGAACCTAGGTGATGCATGGAGACAAGCAAATATGTCAACAAATGTATCGTAATATGGAGGAGAGAAATTTCAAGCCAGAGAGTAGCTAGAGACCTTCTGGATTATTGAACCTTTTTCCTCTGGTGGGGTACTACGTCATTTATTCACTTTATAGGGTACCGTTATTTTATGTTGTTAATATTGCCTCAAAAAGTGTCCAGTATGAAAAGTTATCAATCATTGCCATGCTTATGCTGACGTAGTAGCTTTATTGATCTTTTTTATTCAGTTCGCAAAAGCTTGGACCGATCATAATTGATTTATGATGAGGATGATAGAAGAAAATTGAAGAAGTTAGTGAAAACTGTGTTGTTTAACCAATTCTGTTTTGACTTTTAAGCAATGAACTCATCTATGCGCCTCCAAACTTAGAAGTAGGATATATATTTGGTTGGACGGTGCTTTTCAGAATGAAATTTTAATTCTTTTTTAACAAAAAACTGATGGGGTCTTTTCAATCACAGAAACGATTGGATCCAAACGTTTCATCAACTTTTCCTCTTTCTTTATAGACATTACAAAAATTGGAACTATTTATTGCTTTTATGTATGTAAACTGTTCTAATGTCTTATTATAGCTAACCTATAATAATATACACAGCCGCTTTCTTTACGATTGGCTGAATGTTCCTTTAATTATTGTTGATACATGATCAGTTAAATTCAAGGGAGAATTATAATAAGATCCCAAGAAAAAAATAATTAATAAAAACTCCAAATAACAACCTAAACGGTAATGACAAGTTTCAGAGCAGAAAACTACAACTATTGAGACTTGTTTTGTAATTATTTTTTTTTAAGACCTCATCATAATTCTTCCTAAATTCAATTTGGTTAAAAGCTGATATTTTTTATTACATTAATATTATATACAGAATTTCAGTTGAAATATATATATATCTTATAAAATGGCCTTTGATTTGGTATCAAATGACAGAGAACAGAACAATGATAGGTTAAGAACGTTTTGTAGTGTGTTACTCCCTTGATTGAAGTCTGGCGCCTGGATGATATATTGATTATCAGATCGTGATTTAATAGCGTTGAGTGGAAATTAAGTTATGAATTTATTTCTTTAAAAATAAACAAAAGTATTTAGTTCAACACCATTATCATGTAGATGATTAATATTCCTTAAGGATTGAGAGATCCAAATCCAGTGTGAGAAGTATTTTAGAACAAGTTTTGAAAACAAAAAAACAAAAGAATTTGTTTGGATAATAATTTTAAAAAATCATGTTTGAAAAAAAAACATAAAAACCACACTTGGTAGGTGATAGTTGTCATTGGTAATAATAAGTGGTGGAAGTAGGTGAGAAGAGAAGAATATTTCTCAAAACTTTTCAAAACAAAAAATAAAAAGCACAAAAACAAAAACAAGAAAACATGTAAAAATTGTTTCAGTTTTTTTGTTTTTAAAAACATGTCACTGTTTTTTGTTTTTTAAGACAATCAACTAAAAACAACTTACCAAACAAGTTTTTTTTTGTTTTTCTGTTTTTAAAAACAAAAAATTGTTTTCAAAACAAGAATCCAAACAAGCCCATAATTTAAGATATGCTTTTCGGTGGGGTGTGTTTTGATGCAAGTTTTCTATGATCTTAATTAAATTACTTGCCTTAATGACCTAAACCTAAGCTGTGCTTATTCAAGAAATAGCTAAATATTGTCTGGTTTGGCTAAATTTTTCATGTAGCATCTGAAAGTAACTCCAATGATGTTCGTGAGAGTTAATACAAGCGATTATAAAAGCGAATACACATGAAATGAAAACATGTACAAAAGGTATGAGGCTCCTCTTATGGCCCAAGATCTTGTGAAGAGATAGACAGAGTTAAAATGGAAGTGAGATCTCCATGATACATAGACTTGGTAAGGTTGATTTATACAAAAAGCAGTCCTACTTTATTGTGAAGGTATAGCAGAAAGCTGGCAGGAAATAAAGAGCTTATTAGGACCTACCAAGTACTCTCCACGACTACGTCTATATAGAAAAATCACTACCAATATATTCGACAACTATATATACATGGATGGATGATGAAGAGTAAGGGGCCTCAAAAGAGAGACCCGTCTGATCTTCATTTTTATCATGTTCACTTTGTAATACTTACACATGAAATGTACAAATGTACCACATGCGTTGAATGTTAAAAATGAAGAGGGTATTAAAACAGGCAAATACAAGAGGTTCACAGTTCCGGGTGTCTGGTAGTAATTAACAAGGGACAGATCAAATGGGATGCCTTGGCTTGTTGATTTCACTCCCTATCATAGCCTTTATTAGCTCTATATTAAATCATGTTTGGGGTAGGCAAAATAGGCGAGGGACAAGGCAGGCCTACCAGGTAGAAGATGAAGCAGATCGTCCCATGTGAAGCATACGTAACTTTGTCTACTGTCTTACTCTTTCACAAGAAATTGACAAACATTGTCTGTTGTCTTATCTGAAAATGATCGTCGTCTCACCTTTGTCGGTTTTTCTGCCTCCATTCATTAATGCTTGGCATTTTTCATGATCATATATCATCAAATCTTTCCACCCACGCCATCTAACTTGAGCGCAACAAAACAAAGCGCTCAAAACAAAACAATCACTGTGCTCTGTGTGTATATATACATCTTACAATAAATTTCACTCGTCGGCTTCTTCTTCAACTTGAACTCCATTGAATTGTTGCAAGCTAAATCTGAAATAATATCCAGGGATTAATTCCATCGCTTCACGAATTTAAAAGGCTCATATGGATTTTTAATTTCACCCCAGCCAAAGCTTTGGTTAATGTTTAATGGGGAAAAGAACTGCAATAAAACCATTCCCATGTAGTTAATTAATTCCACGTATATCTGATGGACAAGTGTGTGTACATGTGTGTTGAATTGCAATAATTAAAGATGTCAACAACAGAACTTGTGGATATTGAAGAGCGACCAAAAAGAAAATGCAGGTAGCAACGTTCAGTTGAAATGTTTTGAGGATGTGAAGGCGAGGTAAAATGCTTAAGATTGGCTGCAGAAACAGGTACAGAGCCAGATATATATGGCCCTCTTGCATGCTCCAACGTGTTATCTTGTCTGAATATTCCCTCGCAAATTTAATGAACCAGCTCAACATTACACACATTTAATTTCCTTCCATTCAGATCGATCGGTACCAACCATTCGTGTTACTTATTGTCTTGCTTGCCGTTGGCTAAGAGCAGTGACTTTAACTTTCAATAAATAACAGTTTTCACACAAATGGAAAAAAATGGATGAGTTTGACAACCAAAACATACGTATATACTTCGGCTTCATCATCTATGCATTGGCGCGTTCCGGCAAAAGCATCGATATAATATCAATGATTTAATGAAAGGTTTAGACAGTACTTACCAGACCGTACGTTCATCTGTCAAACACCTTAATTCCCTCGATAAATATACATGCATATATTTTGTGAATGGATTTTCTGGGCAAGCGTATCATGTGCAGGGGAAGAGTAAATGATAACACGAATTAAAGAGAAGAGAGAGTATAACATTGAGTCACTTGATCTCTTTAGATATACAACCTCGAATTGATATAATTGAAATTGGTATGTTTTTCCTGGGTATTAAACCATTTGGCCTATAAAATTACGTGCGTGTGCAACTTAAATGATCAATGGTTTACCGCACGTTAATTCAAACACGTACTGCAGGAAGTACGTCCTGCTCCAACAGGGGTGTTTGTGGTGTGTAACTGGGAATAAGTAATTCCTCTTCGTTTTTGTAGGCTACGAGGTCAGGAGTAAACAAAAATTAACTAACATTGATGTCGTGGAAGCTAAGGTTGAGGTTAATGGAGATGATGGGATAATGTGGAATATTCAGAATTAAAGCTATCCCCAGGAAAAGCACAGAGCCGGCAATTTCTTGTCAGACACAGCAGCAGACAGCGATGTTGACCCTCGTAGACCCTATGGCTCATAACATATTCACAAATTCCACGTATAGTTGCGCAATAATCTTCATCTCGGTGGCAACTGGCAACTCGCTAGCTAGCTAGCTAGGGTATAGGAACTCATCAATCTTCGCGTCTATATAAGGGAGTGAAACTGAGATGAATATTGTGGCATAAGCAAATAATTAGAGCACCTTGTATAGTTATAGAGCGCACGAGTTTATAAACATACAATGGCTATCCTGCAGAACAAGCGACTTGTAATTGTAGCTCTCTTCCTTCTCTGCTTCATTTCCTCTCAAGCCACAGGTATATATAGCTGCTTTTATATGTAAAACACTGATATATTCTTTCTTCGTGATATGATTTCCTTTTAATTTTAACAATTAATTAATATATTTTTTGATCATATGCAGCGCGAAGTTTGAAAGAAAGAATTAATGGCAATATTAGAGATCGTAAGGAGGCACATGATGGAGTGCTTAAGACGAAAGAAGACGAGGGTAATGCAGATTGTGAAGTATTCTCAATGGATTACACTCCAGCCAGGAGGAAGCCCCCGATTCACAATTAGCATTAAAATATACGCTTCCCAAATTTATAATTTATTCCCGTATGTATATATGGCTTGATTCCTTGCTTGTTATATTATTGGAGCAAAAAAGTAACTACGTAGAATTTACCGGCGTCTGCCTTTCCATATGAAAAGGTTGTGCATGTGATATATTGCTTTTTCAAAAGAAAAAGGTAAATAAAATAATATTGAGTTCTGGAAAAAAGAATTGATCTTGCCTTTTTTTAGGTATGAAACAAAACGGATTGAAGCGGCATTAGTTTTTTTTTGAAAAATAAAATTTAAAATAATCTTTACAAAAAACATAGCTATTGTGGTTACAATTGTTCTTATGTAAACTGATATCCACGGATTCTTATGATATTGTGATGTGAATAGTCAAGACAGCGTCGACCAAGCAATTGGCCGAGTGCAGTTATCCCCAACCCCAACCCAGAAAAACAAAAAACAAAAGAAAACCCTAGCTAGGCATGGACAAATGATGAGATTAATGGCGCTGAAATAGAAGAGGGAAGGGAGAGGAACAAGAGGGAGAGTTTTTAAGGAAAACATTGAGTGAATTTTGGTAATTTTACTAGGACAATCTCCAATTACAATATAACAACTAACAAGTAGTATATAAATTTTCATACCAAGTATATCGGATTTTGAGAATGTTTTGGAAAATATATAATTATGTATTTAAACTATATACGTTTTATATGTTATTCATATATCATACTTTAAATAAAAATATAGCCACCGAAAATATATAAAAAATCATGTCTAAATTCAATCTATTATAATTAACTAGGCGGGAATCTCAGTACCCTCTATTATTCACAATTTATTACAATTTTATATTTATATTAGCCATCAATATTGAGTTTTTTGAAAAAAAAATTATTGATTATTGATATATATATATATTTACAAAATTTTATATAAGGGTTCAGGTTCAACCCAAGCCAAGGACAAGGCAGGGCGAATCTATATTATATCCTTAGGCTTTAACTTAGGTACTCCTATTCAAAGATGCCTCCCCAAGTGCTGTGATGAGGAATCAAACTTCTTTCTTTTTGAGTGAGAGGGTGTAGTTTTTACCGCTAAACTCATTGGAATGACAATTGATTATTGGTTTCTCAGAAATTAACAACCAGGCCATGAGCGGTTTTTTTAAAAAGACAGTGACACATTGGGCTAGCCCGTGCTAAATCCATAATAAGCGTGGCCCGTTACAGCTCTGGACGAGTGTTCGTGCGTCTTGACTTCGTTTCAGATTCTTCAATAATCTGCCAACTGCATAATGTTAGGAGAACTCTCACTCTTATCCCAAGCAATATCCATGATAGCTCCTTTCCCTGTTTACGTATACTCAATTTAGCGTTATGGCGCTAAAACTCGAGCTTTCCATTATCTACGCCATTAAATATCTGTGGGTACTTTCTCTTCTCATGCTAGTTTCAGTTCATGCATCTTCAACGTTTCATTTCTGAGTATGAAGTTACTGAGATCCTGCAAAGCATTGCCTCACCCTTCGATAATTGATAATTGTGTGTTTAGGAGTCTCTCGTGCATTAGATTCGATAATTGATAGGAGCCGTTTGTTTTGTTCCGGAGTTCCTCGTGCTTGCTCAAACCTCCACGAGAATGCCAATTGATACGTCTTAATATTTTGAATGTGACTATTTGGGAAGGATTCTGGACACGTGAGCCCCGACAACTAATAGAAATTAAAGCAGCCCAACGTTCGTTGTGTCCAATTGGACTGTGAGTTGTCGACTTCGTTTTCCCAACGTTGAGTCCAATTGGACTGTGAGTTGTCGCCTTCGTTTCACATTTTGCCCGCGTTTCTCCATTACCACGAGGAAAACGAGATAATGTTTCAGTGGTTGTTTTAGCTTCCCTTTACGCAGCATTTTCTTTTGATCCTCATTTCATGGTGAGGTATACCTGATCACGTTGAGAAGAACCGGGTCTCGAGCTTCGCAAGCAACTTAAGAAAGTGACAAACGGGCTTTCTGCTTGAGCCCCTGAATCCTATCCAATATTCTGAGATAAAATTACGGAGAGTTATTGGATGTTATATTTACTGATATGCATGAAAAATTATACTACCGTCCTGAGATGTCAGATCTAATTTATAATTCACTTTAAATTACAAGCTAGATCTAAGGAAAATTGAATAACAAGTTAAATCTTATATTTGGATTCGGAGGAGGAGGTGGTGTTTAATTACTACTTTGAATTCTGCCGGCGGCAAGGCTCTTGTGTGGGAACGTGCGTTCCGGATGATTGTTCCTCTTAACGCTTTGGTTTTTCATTTTTCAGAGGGTAATGAAGGACGTAGCAAATTAAACTAGAAGTGCTAATTGGCGTGTAGTGAATCAAATTAGAAAGCGTTTAAGCTGCTCTACAAAGCCGCAATAAGAGGCATGGAAAGGCTCGATGAGGTCGAAGCTTTAGCAGTTTAGCACGTGTCTTTTCCCCCTTCTTTCTTTCGGCGCGTCAAATTTTGACCATTCGTACACATTTGGCCTCAGCCATCTGCTTTAAGTTTCACCCGCGCAGAGAATAAGCAAATCCCTTTATGATGGTCTGTTGACTGTTTTGAGGCCAAAACCCCTGCATCATGCAAATATCATAGTCTTGGTGGTTTAAGGTTCCGCTACTGAGTGCAACGAACTTACACAGAAAAGTATCAATCTCGAGACTCTTCGGGGACAAATCTCATCATTCTCAAAGTTAATGTAACACCAATGCCAATCTCATACAAGAGGATGAAGAAATGAATAACAAGAGAAAGAAAGAGAAAATGCGAACACTTAAACGAATAATAATGGTGTCATCCAGAATAAAAGGAGGTGTAACCGGCAGAAGAAAACGATGAAGGTACTAAATACTCAGAATCACTCATTTGAGTCTGTGCAGGATAAGGCGAAGGAGGTGTGGTAACAGTGGAAGCAAAGGCAGAAAACGAGGAGGACGACGCTGCCGGTGGCGTTAGGGATGGTTGAAAGTGTGAAACCATGTGATCAATCTGACCATAGCGAGGAGCCTGCAGGTTGTGAAGAGTTGGGGGAGTGGGGCGAAGGGTGACATTTTCAGGGAAATTGAGCTTAGCCTTGTTGCCTCTGAAACGCAGGGCAGCTTCGTCGTATGCTCTGGCTGCGGCTTCTGCTGTGTCGAATGTGCCCAACCACACCCGCGCTGCTTTGAATGGATCTCTGATTTCTGCAGCCCACTTCCCCCATGGCCTCTGTCTCACTCCTCTGTATTTTCTTCTCCCCTGCTCCCTCCCATTCTCCGCTCTGTATTCATACACAACATTTCTCATTTCCGGCATTTCGTTTCTCCCCCTCCTCCCTTCTCTATCTGCGTTCCCATAAACCCAACATTAATCAACCTTCAAAAATGAGATCTTTTTTTCTCTTTTCTTATTCAGTCTCCATCACAAGTGCAATTAATTCGCCTTGTTTTCATGTTATGGCTATCACCCTAATCATTTGGAACCAAAAGTCAATGGTTTTGGCCTGGTTAAGCAAAAGTTTTTTTAATCTCGAAAGCATGCGGGGACCCATCAAGGTATATATAATCTGAGGTTTCTTACTTGGAATAAATAGGAGTATGATAATAAAGAATGAAACAGTTTTTTTCGCTTACTTGTTGGAACAGCAGGGGATGAGGATGAACCTATATGTGAGAAGGTGCCATCTTCCGTAGCTGTCGGTGCAGCAGAGCTAGCACCGTAGAATGAAGAAGTCGAAGATGGTGTCGCGGAAGTTTCGACTGTGTTCAGGTACGTTGAGTATTGATGAAAAGCCGTATAATCAGAGGGCAACTCTCCGGAAACAACGTGGGTCAAAGCTGAAACCATTGCAGACATCTCTTTCTCCCTATCGATATCTGGGAATATCGTCGGCATGGACTTCACGGGATAGCTTTTGTGTTCACCTTCTTCCTTTGCCTTGTCTCCGCGATTCGGCACCTTTGACATAAAAATATATTATCTATCAACCAGCTCTGCCTCTTGGTTTTTGCATGCAAATTCTTCAAACGCCAATGCACGTCTATGCGTGTGTTTACGTGAGAGTGTTTTGGTGGTTTGAGGGAAAACCAATCGCCTTTTCTCTTTCGTGCTTGCCCTTTTTATTTTACCCACCTTCCCGAACAGATGATAAGCCTTTAGCATGAGCGAATAGATCAATCAACAGTGTGGGTGCATCAATGTGAATGCCGAAAGAAGGTGGCATTTGTGTGTGGGGAAACAACTTGACGCTGCAATTGGCGAAGTTGGTCGGTGAAGAATGTGCCGACGTGAAATTTTTTTTCCCCAAAAAGGTCCCTTTCATATTAGATGCGCCGCACAGGCACATCATAAATAATTAAATACAACACAGTATCTGCTATTAGTTGATGATAATGTCCCTAATTACAATCTTAGAAAAGATGGTGAACAGCACGAATTTCTGGTTATTATATTTGACGCTGAGGATCCAGGGGGAAAGGCAAGGGAGGGGAATGATCCACTTGATGCCAACTCTGTCATTACTAATTATTACCCAAAACCGCTGCTGGGGATGCCATATTCCTATCCAGTTTTCCGACAAGACAACAAATGCGTATCAAATTGATTTTGTTTTAATGTCAGATGAAATAATCCATGTTGCCAGATTTCAATGGTGAGGAATGTGAACTCGGCAGGTTCCTCTGCGCTTTCCTAAACAGCAATATTATTTGTAATGGTATTTCGGATCAGCCCAATTAAGATAAACGTGCAAATTCATTGGATTAAGTCTGATTATTTTTAATCAGCAACAAAGTACAACTCGACGAGCAGACAGTTACGTGAGAAAAGGGAAGGCCAGGTCAAAGACTCAAAGTGGCCCGCCCCGAGGGGGCAAACGACATGGATGAGGTTGGCTCTAGTCTAACAGCATAATGATGCTTGGATATGGTTTGACGTGGCTTCATGGTGTTTCCCTACTTTTTAACATATGGATCTTCGATCCTTTCGGAACGTTATCAACATTAGTCAAAGTCAAAGATGGGCCTCCTTAAGGGCTCCCGCTTCCGAGTTCCGAGTTTTTGTTCATTGTCTTCTGGACCCGAGATGCTTCTGATGGGTGTTTGGGTGAGGCAAAAAATATTTTTAAAAAATATTTGGATTATTATAACTTTTGATTTCTAATTTCTCAGATTTTAAATTATAGATTTTGGTCCTTTAAATTTTTATTTGTTTAAAATATTGATCCCTATAACTCAATAAAAATTTAGACTATTTTATTCCTTAAAGGACTAAAACCCATTGTTTGAAATTTAAGAGATCAAAACCAAAATGAGGATAAATTTAAGAAACCAAATATTATATTAATCTAAAATATTTTTATGAAACGCTAGACAAACTCCCTTTACATATTTATTTTGTATGTTGTAAAATTATTTTTAAAACTATAGTCTGATTTATACCCAAACAACCTCGTGTGAACATCACATTTTCGCCAACTCTTGTACATGTTCATTTTTTTAATATTTAAATTAAATTATACACTTAGATTTTATTCTTGTGCATGAACATTTAGCCAATTATAACTTATAAGAATTAATCAAATAAATTATTGGGATAATTAATCCACAGCTCCTTATAGTTTCAACTAATTTTGAATTAGGTCCTTATAGTTTTTTTTCTTTTTATCAGGTCCTTATACTTTCACTTGTTTTTAATTAGGTCCTTGTATTTATTTTTCTTTTTATCAAGTCCTTATAAATTCACCTTATTTTTAATTAAGTCCCTGAATTTTTTATTCTTTATTTTATAAATTCTAATAGTACTATTATATAAACATAAAATAGTATATATTATTTAATATTAGTTTATAAACAATAATATTCTAAAGATATTGAATTATTATAATGATTTTAATTTTTTCAGCAAAAAAATTAATTGTTCTAAAAAAATTTCCTGAATTAATTAATTCTATTACTTTTTTATTACATAATTATTAATTTAATTTTAATTATTAATATTTTATATTTCATTATTACTCTATTTAATTAAGCTTATATTTAATTAATAAATAAAAATTAAAACTACATGGACCTGATTAAAAATTTAGTGAAATTATAAGGACTTAATTAAAAGAAAAATAAATACAAGGATCTAATTAAAAAAAGTAAAAGTATAAGGACCTGATAAAAAGAAAAAAAACTATAGGGACCTAATTCAAAATTCATTGAAAATATAAGGACTTGCGGATTAATTAACCCTAAATTATTTATAAAAACTGTGCATTGACTTTTCTAAAGTATAAAAAATTTATATATTCAAGAATAAAATTAATTAAGGTATTATCCCGGCTGAGTAATGTGCGTGTTACCGGTGTATAAAAACTAGGAAAAATTACAATAAATTTTTAAAGAAGAAAAATAATTACAAAATAAGTTCCATGAGTTGTTATTTTCTATTCTGAAACTTGTCATTACATGCTACTTAGATTGTTGTTAGGATTTTTTAATAATTATTTTTTTTTATTATGACCTGACTGTAATTCTCTTTAAAAACTATGAGATTAACCATCAGTCCCCCCCCCCAAAAAAAAAAAAGCGCTATGAGAGTACTAACTACGCAAAAGAGTTCATGACATGACCAATTTATCATCGCAAGCTGCAGTGCAGCATTCTCGCAACAGATCCCTCTTATATTTTGGCCGTGGAATTAGATTCCAGAATTTCTCTTTAAATTCTAAATCCGCGGAAGAGAGGAGATGCAATTTTTGAAGAACAAGATATCTTTTTCAGTCTTGTAATTCATCGGTTAAACAATGTAACTTACGCTCAGCGTAAAACAACGAAGATGGTACCAATACTATAAATAATGTGAATTGCACGACCTTGAAATTGACACCAGAACAGAATGAAAGCGGCAAAAAAACACTAAATACAACCCTATTGGGACCAGATTATGTGTAATCGGAGAACGTAACTGAAGATTACGAACGAAGTAAATGGTGTTCGGGAAAAAATAATGTGTTTTGCGTGAATTAAAGTTATGATAGATGATTTTATAACCAGGATAAAAAGATGTAACAGACTCCCCGTGTTTGGAAACACATATTCAAAACGAGTGTTTGTGATCCTAATTAAATTCACTGGGTAAAGTCCTACTCAGACACAAATAAACGGGAAAAAAAAAAGCACTTTGTTAAGCGGGTACAAACTATCTGCAATGGTTTATACGTTTGTATTTGATGATAATGCATACATGAAAGTCTTTCGCTTATTAAATCGGATTAATTAAAATCATAAATATATATTTGAAAAAAAGAAGATAAAGGGCCATGACCATTTCGCAAATTAGTTCACGAAGGATGTAATCCTCCGTACTAATTTTGAAGGAAAAAAATCGTTATGTGTAGAGCGAATCTGATTAAGATAGCTGCTTAAAGTTAAAAGTCTGACTGGCCTTAAGGTAAAAAGAAGAAGAAGAAGAAAAATCCAACTCATGCAAAAGATTTTTTATTTGACATAAAAAATATTATCCCAGAATCATTAGAAGTGGCCGTTGGGCGAGATCTATCCACGTTTTAATCCTAAATGACGTTTGATCACTCTGTGCAACAGGGGTCACTGACTTGCAAGTAAATGCAAATGAGTTTATAAGTCTAATCAAACGAACCGGTCAATTTTGGTGATTGCAATTGGGCGCCACGAAGTGGTAGAGACGAGAAGCAGGGTATGAATGCAAAATGTACTTTTTGTTTTTTGTTTTTGAATTAGCAGAGGCAAGCGAAGCTTGATACAATCAAAAGACTAAATGAGAGTGGATGAAACCAAACTATGGTTTGGAGAATAGCTTCTGGAGAATAGATTCTGGAAAAAATAGATTTTGTGAAGAATAGATTTTGTGAAAAAGTGATCATGATAAATGAGAGTGTTTGGATAGTTGTTATCAGAAGAACTTTTTATATGTACAAATTTTACTAAAAAATGTATAAGTTAATATGATAATTACATAAAAGATAGATTTTATAATATATTTTAATTTGAAAAAATAAAATTGATAATAATATATTTTTTTACCAACATAATTAATAATATATAAAATAATATAATTAATATGTATATATATTTATAAAATATAAGATTAAATATGTTTATAAAAAAATAATTGAGGAATGTTAAAATCATATTATCGTTGAGATCTACTTTACAGGTACAATCATATTCTCCCATTTGAGCCAGAAGCAGAATGAATTCACTTCTTCTGAAACCATGGTTTTGAGCTCCAAACCATGGTTTTGATCCAAAACCATGGTTTCTGTTTTTTCCTGGGTGTTTGGCAAGTCTGAGACCCAAACCATGGTTTGGGTCTCAAAACCATGATTTTATGTGTTATCCAAACAGGGCCTAAGAGAACTCAGCTCGTTTCTCGTGCATATTGGGCCGCACAACGCAAAATACGCTCTGCTTTTCTTCATTTCAGAGAGGAGTTTTTATTTTTATTTTTTTTACTAAAATATTAGTAAGAAGCAATCATATTCGAAGTACAATCAGACACTAAATATAAGTAGCTCTCTTAATTGGGATTTAAACTTTAATTTATCACATTGTGAAGAACTAACCTCTTTTTTTAGATCTAAACCCGTTAATTTAGAGAGGATTTTTATATACAAAGAGATTGAGCTGACTTTGTAAATGTTAATTCAACATAATAAGAAACAAAATCCCATCAACATGCAAAACAGGAAAAAGAGAAAAACCAACCCATGTGATTGTATCAAATCTCGTTCGACTACGCAACCGCTGACCAAATGATAGAAGCTGAGTATTTCTAGTTTTTTTGTAGAATCACTTGTTAAAAACGTGTAGACTAGGATAAGACAATACGAATAAAATGATTACTACCTCCATCCTTAATACTCCTCCGGTCCTTATTATAAGATCCCATTTGACTTTTTATTTGGTCCTAATTATAAGACCCCAATCCATTTTGTCTTTTATATTTATGCATTTTTTTCCAAGATAATCCTTCTAATAATGATAGTTTTAACCAATATACTTAATTAGCAAGGATATTTTAGGAATGACAACACTTATTTATTATAAATAACCAACTTAACTTACTTCATTAATCTCCTCAAATAAGTCAATTGGGTCTTATAATTAGGACCGGAGGAGTACTTAATATAAGATATTACTCCTCCGGTCCTTAATATAAGACCCATTTAACTAATTTGATTAGATTAAGGAAGTTAGGTAAGTTAGTTAATTATAAGAAAAGTGACACATTTTTCCTGAAATACCATAATCATCTTTCTTAATACCCTCTCTCCCTCTTCTACTTGATTATGGTTGAGGGAGTATCCATAGCGATAATTTAGAGAAAAATGATAAATATGATAAATGGGTCTTATATTTAGGACCAAAACCAACTCAAGAATTGGCTCCTATATTAAGGACCGGAGGAGTATTTGATTTTTATTTTAGTCCTAAATATAACATCCTAATCTATTATGTCTATCATATTTATCTATTTTTTCTTAAGATAATATTTCTAATAATAATAGTTCTAGATAACAAACTTGATTAGTAAGGATATTTTAAGAAAAATAACGTTTATTAATTACAAATAACTAACTTAACTAAATTCTTTAATTTCTCCAAATTAATCAATTGGGTCTTATACTCCTCCGGTCCTAATTATAAGACCCAATTGACTTATTTGAGGAGATTAAGGAAGTAAGTTAAGTTGGTTATTTATAATAAATAAGTGTTGTCATTCCTAAAATATCCTTGCTAATTAAGTATATTGGCTAAAACTATCATTATTAGAAGGATTATCTTAGAAAAAAATGTATAAATATAAGTAACAAAATGGATTGAGGTCTTGTAATTAGGACCAAATAAAAAGTCAAATGGGGTCTTATAATAAGGACCGGAGGAGTAATTAGGACCGGATATAGTATAATATATTGAAGCACATGATTAACAGAAGATCTTGAGCTTTAATAATTAATCTGCATTAATAAAAATTAGTCAAAATTTGAATATACGCATCCTTTTTAGGATGTTTATGCACATTGGCACATATATACGCAGCGACCGTAGAATCGTCTGTATTAGATCTAATAATAATCAGAAGAGCAGGTTGATTACTGAATATATCAAGACAGCACCTTGAATTTAACGGGGAAATTGCAGTGAATCCGCAGACACACAAACACACACAAAATAGTTTATCCATCAACCACAAAAAAGTGAAATGACCTGTAAGTACGCATTGGGTTGAATCTCATGGCCCTTTTCCCCCGAAAAATCTCACGTCTAATTAGAGAATTTCATTAATTGATAATTTAGAAGTTTTTTTTTTTCCCCATAAGGGAATCAATAAAGCCATAAAGGTATTATGCGGGCACATTAAGATGAATCCCACTATCCCAGAACCTCCCTCCCGCGAGTTAAATGGAAAAATTATGCAAAAAATTGGTAAAAATACTAACGTGTTAATTATGTAATCCGGCTGCATCATAATAATATCCCATCACTCCTCCAACCACTTTAGATCGGCAACTCAAGGCGGCAGCAAAAATTTTTGTTTTCGTTAACTCCTGTTACTGTGGAAGAATCGTAGTGTGGTTGAAGGAACCATTTGGGGCGGGGGCGGATCTCCCTTCCTGGCCTGCCACGTGAGTTTCGATATTGCTTAGCGATGCAAACGGGAGGCTTGCTTGCAATCCAATCCAACATGCTCATAAGAGTCTAACCAGTTTGTGTCCCTATCTTAAACCTACCAAATTTGATCATTCTATCAAGTCGCTTCGCTTCTCCTGGAAATTGCCGTCCGCGACTGAAGAGAGAGCAGAGAAGAATCGGAGATGGCCGAAGAAAAAGATCCAACTTCTGTACCTCTCAGTCAAGCTGATAATGCGGCTACTGAGGATCCCGAAGATCCAGCCAAGTCCCCCCCTTCGTCTCCCAACTCATCTACCCGCAAGGTTTGTTTAATTCACCCACTTTTCCCTCTTCAAATTTCCTCTCTATTTTTTCTTATTTCCCCGTTGACTTGTTCATTGCCTGTATCTTTCGACTGCCGAAATTCCAAGGAGCCAGCGGCGTCGTTTGTATTCGGAATCATCTTTATCTGGGTTCGCTAACTGTTTCGGAAATACACTAGGGCACTCACGGCCCAGATTATATGCCTGTTCTCCAAATCCGCGATTTTGTTGCGGCTACGATGAGTTCAGACCAGCAGCACCGAAAATTGAACCATAGATATGCATTTTCTACATTTCAATAAGCAGTAGATTGAATTAACAAAAAACTGGGGCTTCCCATTGAACTTCAAAGGTGTGCTGGTGTCTTCTTCCAGAATGTCCATTTCACTTGCAGCATCGAAGACAATCTAATGAAAACTCATGTTATTATTACTTCGTGATTCTCTGACCAGAGATTAACGCTTTATATGATTGAACGCTGACAACTCCAGATGCATGTTTATTTTCTTGGCCCATCATCATTCCCGTTTTAGTCGGTCCGACTTTGGTAGATTGAGTGGACAAGCATTTCATATAATGCAAATATATCAGGTGCTCCACGCATTCTATAGGCCGATGTCTTTCGTTGGAAACTTGGAAGACAACGTTTCTGTGACGTGTCTGAAGGGGGTGGAGATTGAGGACCTTCATCTGTCAAAGAATAGCTGCTGAGAACCTGTCCCTTGTTTCCTTGGCGCTTAAGCTTTTCTTCTAGAGTAGAATTCACGGTGTTTGTAGGCCGATGGATTATCTATCATTGTTGTCTTGCTATTAAACTCTTGACTCTCTCTGTGCTCTTGCTTCAGGCCTGCTGCTTTGTCCTACAAAGTTGGGTCTCAAAGAAGTTTATGACTGGATGGTAACGCAATAAACTTACTGAGATGACTCACTGCTATCAGTATCATTGGCTTGTTAATCATTCTGAATTTTGAATTTGCAGTGTAGTTCTTTTTCCAGTTGCGGTTACCTTTTTCATAACATGGTGGTTTATCCAGTTTGTTGATGGTTTCTTCAGCCCATTATACTCCAGGCTTGGCTTTGACATATTTGGTGAGTTATTTATTTTTCCTTTGATTAACGATATCTCTAACTGATGCAACTGTCTTTCCGAAAATTTTTGCATAATCGAGAGGAATTTTTTTGTTCTATATGTTTAAACATAGCAAGTTAATTTAGAATAATGCATGACAATTCTATCTGAATGACAGAATGAGAAGACGATGAATTTAAATTATTGTTCCTCTCATTTTTTGTGTAGTGACAGTTGAATTGTAAAATTGGATTTAATGGTGACTGTTCTTTGTTGCCATACTGAAAAGAAATGGTCATTGTAATAATTTGCGAGTTACTTTTGCTGTGTGATGGAGTCAAGGGAAGAGTTAAGTTTGCTGACTAACCATTAATTACTTTTGTGCACGGTCTGATATATTTCTCTTTTTGTTTTCTATTACTGAATTGATTTTGGCCATTAGTGGTATGGATGGTATCCAAGGAAGTGTATCAACACCTAAAGGATGCATCTGTTAAATAAATATGTTTTGAGACAGGTTAACGCCCAGTTGTGCGTTGTGTAATAACTTGTCATTCTTTTGTACTCTTCTTATTTCTGTTCATTTGGTGATGTAGGAATAGTTCTTTGTCCTTGCTCTTCTGAATGTCGAGTTATAATTCAAAGGTTTTTCAATTTGTGGTGCAGGACTTGGTTTTGTTACATCTTTAGTTTTTGTATTTCTTGTTGGCGTTTTTGTTTCATCATGGATGGGTGCAACCGTCATCTGGGTTGGAGAATGGGTCATTAAGCGAATGCCTTTTGTCAGACATATCTACTCAGCATCCAAGCAGATTAGTGCTGCCATATCTCCAGGTATGCTCGCATGTGCAGTTGGAATTCACTCCCCTATCTCTCACCTATATTTGAGTTGTTACTAGCCTATATTGCTGATAGAGTGACCATTACTGAATATTGGTGGTGAGCCTGCGACTATTTGTTATGAAATTTTATCATCTTACAGATCAAAACACGACAGCATTCAAAGAGGTAGCAATTATTCGTCATCCACGTGTTGGCGAGTATGCTTTTGGCTTTATTACATCAACTGTCACCCTACAGGTATTCCTCATTCTCTCACTCTCTCTTAATCTATATGCCAGGCCCCATCATATTTAAATTGGACATTTGAGTTCCTGCTCTTTGGTTATGAAAAAGTTAACATGCATAGCTTTTGGTTTTATTGCTTTGATTGAGCTATATATTTAGTATGCATGTAATTTTGGTTGTCCGCACCCCCCTCCTGTACAATGAGTGGTCACCTCACCATTAGATCATATAGTTGAATGATCTTAAATAAGATGGCATTTGAAAAGAGGGGGGCCTAGTTATGTAATATAGGGTTGTCATTTGAAAAAGGAAAACATACTTGTTGGGGTGCAGTCTTCCATCATGGACAGACATACTAACGTGCTATATAAACACGTTTGTTTACGTCTAGTGCTTGCTATCTTGAGTCAGTAATACTTTATTTTACCATTGCTGTTTTAGTGTTCAAAAATCAAAACTTGGGGTTCCCTTTTAGCTCTTTATAGCCTAAATGGATTTCGTTGCTCTTTGTTTTTGGTGTCCATTTTGGTGCATAATCATTTTGATGGGTGGAAACCATTGTGATTTATCTGTTTTGTTTTGCAAATTTAACCTTTGGATTTATCTCTCTTTTTTCTTCTTTTCAGAAAGATAATGAAGATGAAGAGCTATGTAGTGTTTTTGTCCCTACAAACCATCTGTACATCGGCGACATTTTTCTGGTTAACTCCAAAGATATAATAAGACCAAATCTTTCCATTCGAGAAGGCATAGGTATGTTTTACATAACGTGATATATACAAGACATCCCACCCCATTTGATCTTTTGTTCTTGAACGAAGAATTGTTGGTAAATACAAATGCAAATTCTGTGATCCTTTTTAATTTTCTTAACTTCATAATTGTCATTCTCTTACCAGGGGAAAAAATTGTGGAAGATTGTATTTTTAAGTGATGTAATGAAGTCACACTTTGAAAATAATGTTTTTAAAGTTCTTAGGAGTCAAACACATTACTTGGCACATTCATCACTTACCCAATATCTTAATTGTGTGCAATGACAATCATATTGATGCTGATGCAGAAATAATTGTTTCTGGGGGAATGACCATGCCGCAAACGATCGCTCCTGTGCAAAGGGTTGGTCGAGTGAATGACAGAATCCCTATGAGCAGATTAGGTTAAAGGCCTTTTCAAGTCAAGGATACGTAGTCGATGTAAATGAGCATGGTTTTGTCTGATGTTACAGTTTGTGTTCAAATGGAAGTGACATAGAGCTTGAATCTTTATGGTGTGTATTGACTCATTTTTTCTTCACTCTTCCACCCCCTCTCGACATTGGACAGATGAACAAACTATGATAATTTAATTAAAGGCTCCATTTTAATGGTCATTGTGGAGTTATGCTCTTCTCCCCATTGTCAATTCGTGATTCGGTTCAGTCCAGAACACGACTTGTTCTCCAGTATTTTGGGTTCTTCTATCTAATTCAATGTTAGGGAAGTAGGGACTTCTACTGCAATGTGGTCAACATCACTTTCTGAGTTTTTAGTTTTTCTTCTCGATGGGAAGTAGCGACTAGTTTGGAAAAATGAGCCGGGTTTGGAGGGTGGTTCCGTTTATCCCACGTTTTTTTTTTCCCGTTAATGTTAATTCAATTATCGTTTTAAAATAAATGGTGCGAGTTTGTGGCGCAAGTTTTTTTTTTTTTTTGGGGGCGGGGGGGCTCTGGAATTTCTCTCATGGGTTGATGGGGTGAGTTTGGTTTTATTTGATAATTAAAGTTTATTTATTTTACGTAATTATGTCCTTTTTAAAATTCTTTACATGTTGACACGGATCTAAATTTAAATTGCCAAACTGGGGACTTCCCTTTGAAAAAGTATTTGAGAAATATGTTATGTTTTTATTTATCTTCTAAAAAACTGCGGACTTTGGATATTATAATTTAAATACAATTTAGTGAGCGAATAAAAGATTTTAGTTGATCACCCTTTGGAAGTTATCATAAAACTAGCGAAATGAAATAGCTTGTAGTTTTGGTTTTCCAGTTGGAGGAGTAAGAAGAGTGAGAAGATGGGGTAATCTGTAATGGTATTATGCATCTTTTTTTAAGGGTTAATTCAAACTTTGGTTTGTATTTATTTTAGTTTTAATCTTTCAAGTTTTAAATAATAGATTTTACTCTTTTAATTTTCTTTTTATCTATAACATTGGTTCTTATAATTCAATAAAAATTTAAACAATTTTTTCCTTTTACGAATAAAAAACCTGTGATTTGAAATTTGAGGAATTAAATCTAAAATAAAATTGTATTTGAATAGCTAAAAGCTTTATAACAATTTCCGAACTGATACTTTAAATGAAGATGAAATGGCTCAGGTTCGCATTTTAAACTAAAGAATGAAAGCTTTGGTGATATTTTATTTTAGTTTTCGCAAATACAATTTTCTTTCCTTGTTTCCCTGTTAAACCTAGTTGGATACTGCCCTTGTCTTCTGTTCTTTTAGAAAAATTCATTTATACTATCATCAAATGATATTATTGAAGGAAAAAAAAACATTTTTCTTCACATCATTCATGATTAACTCTGTGGGCAAATAAATATTACTACTTTCAATTCTTAATATAAGATCTCGTTTGAACTTTAACTTTTGTTTTAGTTTTAAGTATAAGATTTCAATTTACTTCGTTTATTATATTTATTCATTTTTAAAATAATTCTTCTAATAATGATAGTTTTAGCCAATAAACCTGATCAAAAAAGATATTTTAAGAAAGACAATACTAATTTATTATAAATAATTAACTTAACTAATTTTCTTAATATATTCAAATTAGTCAACTAGCTCTTATACTACCTTCGATCCTGAATATAAAATTAGTTGACTAATTTGAGTAGATTTAAGAAATAAGTTAAGTTGGTTATTTACAATAAATAGATATTGTCTTTATTAAAATATCCTTACTAATCAAACGTATTGGCTGGAATTACTATTATTATAAAAACTATCATAAAAAGAAATGGATAGATATGAGAGACAAAGTGGATTAGAGTCTTATATTTAAGACTAAAATAAAAGTTAAATAAGCTTTTATATTAAGAACAGGAGGTCATATAATATAATATAATTTAATTTAATTTACATAATTTATTTACATCAATTATAGCGATAAATTAAATGAGGAAAATGGTAAAAAAAGATGGTTGAAATAGAAAAATTATACAAAAGGATCAGTTTATAAAAATTGTTATCAAAACCTATACTATTATTATTAAAACCCATATTAATATTGTTATGGATCCTTATTTATAAATTTTTTATTTCGGCCGTTTTTTTGGGTCATTTTCTCAATTAAATTCCGGCGCGGTCATGTTTCGTGAAATTAGCAAAGCTGACAGCATATATTTTTGGGATATTTTTTGGTAATAAATTGAACACCATCCATCCAGACCCGCCAGACGCGCACATATTGCTGAAACGAAACATATAGATCAAAATTCACAGAGCGCGAGGCGACCAACCACAGCTCTTCTTCTTCCAATCCAAGACGAGCAAACCTCAAAACCCTGAAATCAATCACCTTGAAGCATTTACAGTTCTCAGCACACAGGGATTTTATATCATTTAAGCGGTCTATTCCTCGAGCTAAAATTTGCTTCGGGAATGAATTTGGAAGAACCAATGGACTTTGACGAATACGATTACCTGGAGAAGACAGTGGAGGAGCAGGAAGATCGAGATTCGAAGAAGAAGAAGAAGAAGATGAAGGAGAGCAGCGAGAAAGGTGAAAGGAGTTACAGAAAGCTCGAGGTAGATGAGAATCTGGATGGTGAGGAAAATAAGAGCAAGAAGACCAGAGGAGACGAGGAGAATGGGTCAAAGAAGGATCGTGATGACCGCGACAGAGAACGACCTGGCCGCGAAAAGGAGCGCCATAGGAGTGGCAAGGAGAGGGACGAGGAGGGAGAGCGAGAGAGGAGTAATAGAGAGAAGGAGAGAGACAAAGGGATGGATAAGGATAGGGAGAGGGATAGAGAAAGAAGAGACAAAGAGCGGGAGAGGGATGGAGAAAGAGGGAGGGAGAGGGACAAAGAGAGGGAAAGAGAACGGGTGAAAAGGGAGAAGGAGGAGAGAGAGAGGTTCAGGAGAAGCAGAAGTCGTTCTGATAGAGAGAGAGAGAGAGAACGAGAACCGGAAATTAGAGATAGCCGGTATTGGCCTTTACTGCATTCGCCTTGGTTGGCATATCTGCGTTATTTTATTTTTTGGTTGATTTTGTTCTTGTTAATTCTTGGGCGAGTAGTCCCTATGAATTGTGAGCATTATTCGCTATCGACCTGCTGAGCTAAGGACCTAAGTTAAACCATATGTTGCCGTTCCTGAATTTTATTTTTCCTACAGTTTGGTATGTGGTTGTGCTAAGCAAGCGTGTGTTGAATTTGTTTTGAAAAAAATAAAAAATGTATTTTCACATAAGCTAAACTGTGAAAGCTTGCTAATTAAAGCATATCCTTTACGAGACTAGATTGTGTCTGTTCATCCTCCCCGTTCAATACACAATCCTATGCTTTTTGCGACCCTGGTGCTTTGAATACCAAATTTATGCATTTAAGCCATGTTAATATTCTAATTACGATGTTCGCATAGCTGAAATATAAGCCTTCACCCTGGTAACTGAGTAGGATGTATATGTCATACATAGCATTTTTAGTGTAGACTGTTGCAGCGCACTATCATAAATTAGTTGAGGTGTAGTATTTTGAGATTTCGCAGCATTCATAGTGGAGTTATGATGTGAAAATCCATTGTGATTGAGTTAGTGTTGCTTTTCTAGCTCAATATGATGCGTAGATATCGGGAGATCAATTGATGTTTTGGATTCCAATATCAACAAGGAACATTTAGAAGTGCTGCGGCAGAGATAACCTGAAATCCATTGGAAGACCAAGTCTCCATTTGGATTCTAATATTAGGAATGTGGATTTGGAAATTATGGCTATATATGATTCTATATGGATGTCAAATTAAAATGAGATGAACTTTTCTGTACCTTTATTCCTTATAGCTGAATTTTTCACTTGTGCTGTAGGAGATTCCGAGACAAGAAAGAGGCTGCGGAGCCTGAGGCGGATCCAGAAAGGGATCAGAGAACTGTTTTTGCTTACCAGGTTGATGATATTGACCTTTATATGTTTGTGTTTGAAATTTTGATTTGAGGTCTGATTGTTTTGGATCTTTTTAATTTGTTTCTGATGATTGCCACTTTACCATGTGATAATTGCAGATGCCCTTAAAGGCCACAGAGAGAGATGTTTATGAATTTTTTTCAAAATCTGGGAAGGTCAGTTGATTTTAAAATTTCCTGACTTTTGATGAAATGTTTAAGGTTGAGTTCTATGTTGCATTTGTTTCTTTTCCCAAGCAGACAGTGCTTTTGTTGTAATTGTTATTATCTTATATCTTGAGTTTACTAGATTGATGCTATTCAATTTATGACTCAGATTGAGCAGTCAAATATAACCGTGATAGATACATGTTCTTAAGAGACATTTGGTTGTTTTGCAGCCAATCCTCCTTTGTCTTCTGTTTTGACTAGCACAATTACTTTCTTATGTCTCACAATTTACACATCTGGTGAGTGGATGAGATAAATGATCGTACCTTGAACACATTAAGGTGTTTGCATGCTTAGGGTGATTTCTTACATCTTCCACCACCATGTGATAATTCCTCATTTGTGTGTTGTTCTAATTCTAATTCTAATGTTCCTTATTTTCAGGTGAGGGATGTCCGTCTCATCATGGATCGGAATTCAAGACGGTCTAAGGGAGTTGGGTATGTCCTTGATTACCTAATATTTCCTTATTTATATGCGTTTGCTATAGTGGTATTAATATATCAAATTCCAAGAATTTTGTTTAACTGTATTCTTAAATGGACTAGCATTGCGATAATGATGAGGGATGATGGGAATACCATGCACTCATGTTTAATCAATTCATGCTGCGTACCCAAGGTAGATGACATAATCCTGGTTTTCTTTTTGGTCCTTTTCCTAGTTTTCCTCCTCTACATATGCCTTACAGTGAGAGTTTCATTCTTATGTTAATGAGAATGTCCATTGTATTTCCACCCTCTATGAATTCAAAGTCTCCTATGCAAGCTGTTGGGTTATTTTTAATATGTTTGAGGGTCATGTATTTGTAGGAGATTTTATAGTCTTCTATTTCCTTTTTAATTTTGAAGGAAGGTGATGGATGGTGAGCGTCTAGAAGAGATGCTTGGGTTTGGTGATTTGGTGTTATTTAATTTTTGGTATTAGTTGATGGGTGATTTGCCATACTAGGCTAGTTTCTAGTTGGGGCCTTTTTCATGGGATAATTTGCACACTTGCACATATTTAAGCGAACTAGATGAGTATCTGGTTACCTTATTGCCTGATCCTCAATGACTATGGTTCCTCTTTATTTATTCTCTTAATTAATTGTGTGTGATTTAATTTTATTTTTAACAGTGACATGCTAACCTTTTCTTCACATGAGTCAGATACATCAAAAGAAACTCAGCTTGAGCTGTCTGCACTAGAGTTTTTGTTTCCCTACACCTCTTTGCTGTATGCATTGTAAGTTTTGTTTGCAACCATTTGTACTTTGTAGTTCTGAAAACTTGATGCAAGTTCTTGATGAGGCTGCAGGTATATTGAATTTTATGATGCAATGTCAGTGCCAATGGCAATTGCTCTCTCTGGCCAGTTGCTTCTTGGACAACCTGTAATGGTCAAACCTTCAGAAGCTGAAAAGAACCTTGTTCAGCCTAATGCTTCCACTGGAGCTGCAGGTGTAGCGGGACCATATGGAGCAGTAGACAGGAAACTTTATGTGGGAAACCTTCATTTCAACATGACAGAGAGTCAGCTGAGGGAAGTATGTGGTTCTATTTCTGTCCTTGCTGTCTCACTCTTTGCAGTTCCACAGTAACTGTGGATTGGTGTCTATATATTTTTTAAAATTAAAGTCAATTCATTTTATTGTTTTTATTTGAAATCAATTTGTATATGTTTTTTCTATTATTCTTAATCATTCTTGTTTAAAATAGTTAGTATATAGTTCAAATATTACTTTAATGATCATTGATCATTGAACTGCTAACAAATTCCTTGAATGGTTCAATTATCGGTTTGGTTTAATACCTTGATTAAAATCAATTTTTTTAATTGTTGGTTCAGATTTTTGAGCCATTTGGTCCGGTGGAGCTTGTGCAACTCCCTACTGACTTGGAGACAGGACATTGCAAGGGTTTTGGCTTTGTTCAAGTGAGTTGCCTTGCATTGGTTTTCTTGAGAATGATGGTTTCCTGTGATACTGTTATTTATTTTGTTTGTGCCGATTCTTGAGCAGTTTGCTCATCTTGAGCATGCCAAAGCAGCCCAGAGTTTAAATGGAAAACTGGAGATTGCTGGTCGGGCTATCAAGGTAGATATGCTTCATTCCATGTCTATGCATATTTCTGGCTTATGTTAGTTTGCTTTTATTGGCAGTCACTTTGCTTGTCCTACTGCTCTCGACTAATGCTTTTTATTGTGCACAGATTTCATGTGTGACAGATCATGTTGGAAGCCAAGATACAAATGCGAAAACTGCAGACTTTGATGACGATGAAGGTGGATTGGTAAGTTGAGATAAGGAAAGTTTGTTTCCCAAAGATGAGTTATCAAATTCTTCATCTCATCATATAATATAACACTTATATTTAATATGAAGTTACTAAAAATTTAGCCTGGTTGGTTATTTTTTCAGGTTGTTAGAGGCATGATTGGCTGGAAGTTTCGTTTGTATCATAGTTCATCAATAACCATAACAATTCTAGCTATAAATATTGCAGACGGATGACAAGATCATTACTCTGTGATAGATAGGTGCATTGATGTATTAGTGCTTTTGAGCACTCTTACTCTCTTTTAGTTATAGTCAATAAATGCAGAAGACAGGATTAGTTCTTTGGTGTAACACCACAAATAAAGATGAACAAATATTCTGAGATGGAAAACTTGATTAATGACATGTTTTTCAAGATCCAATATAATTAGGTCAATATTGGGTAATTCCAATATTTCTTCTTTGGTCCGATTCAAATCAGACTATTTTTTATGCATCTTTTGCTTCTGTCCCCTTGTTGGCATTTCTCTTCTGTGTGAAAATGACATCTCTCTTCTATTTGAAAACCTCATTTCCGTTTTATTTGGGGTCCGGGGAGTGCTGCTTGTCATTTTCCTCCCTTTTTCGGTGATATGTTGATGTTGGTGAATTTTTTGCCTCGTACAATATCGTAACCTCTTCTCAACAGTACATCTCTGCTCACGAATTGTCTTCTTTATGCAGACCTTAAATGCTCAATCTAGAGCATTGCTTATGCAGAAGCTGGATCGATCTGGCATTGCCACAAGGTTTACTATAAGATTTCCTTTTTTTTTTCTGTCGTTTTTTTTTTGGTTTTCTTTTTTTTTTTTTTGGGGAGGGGGGGTGGTTGTTCTTGGGGTTCAACTTCTTCATTTGCTTGACAAATATTCTATATTGCACAGCATTGGAGGGTCCGCTGGTGTGCCCATTGTGAATGGGTCATTTCCTGCTCAACAGTCTGTTAGTTTGCCTAGTGCTCCTGGTTTAATGCCTACACCAACTCCCCCAACACAAATCGTGCCTTCCACTGTAGTGGAACCTGCGGGAAGCCCTAGCGAGTGTCTACTGTTGAAGAATATGTTTGATCCTACCACTGAGGTTTTTGACTAACTGATTAAATTTCTCCCACTGATGTTTCATTTTCTTAAGTACTCATATTGAATTTTACTGCAGACAGAACCAGATTTTGATATTGACATTAAGGAGGATGTAGAAGAGGAATGTTCTAAATTTGGCCGGGTGAAGCATATTTATGTGGACAAGTAAGTTAATGAATGTTTTTAATAGTCATCTGTGAATGGTCCTGAGTATTTCAATTTTATTGGCTTTTACACTTAGTGCATATGAGTTGCAATTTCCTGATTTATTTGTCTCCAATACAGAAGTGCAGGATTTGTGTATTTGCGGTTTGAATCAGTGGAAGCAGCAAGTGCTGCTCAACGAGCTATGCACATGAGATGGTTTGCACGCAGGTTGATTTCGGCTATTTTCATGGTAATTCATTTCATGTGTCGAGTTTTCTTCCTTTCTTTTATCTTCGGATTTGTTGGTTTTTATATGTGGGGATGTTTGCTTTATCTGTTTGGTGTCATGCTACAAAGGATTGAGGAATCCTTTGTAGAGGCTGATTAACGAGATGTCTACATTGCAGTCATCCTCTGCGGACTTTGATAGTCTTTTTATCATTTACCTATAGTTTTTGTACTTCTGCGGTTTCTTTTTGTTATATAGCAGCTACTCAATAACAAATAGGAATACTGTTAAAACAATTGGGCAGCCTTAGATGGTAGAAGTAAATCATGTTTAATTGGAGATGCCCATTTCATTAGTCATAGCTTCTGGTGTTAACATTACGAGTTACTAGCAGATGGACCCCGCAAGAATGCTGTAGTAAATATTCATTGTGTGTTGTTAGCTAACTTTTCGCATGGTTTAATCTGGTATTTTTAAAGAAATGGTTTGTGTTGTAGGAGCCCGGGCTATATGGAGCCAGGTTTAAACCGGAAGCTTGAAGACTGGACTCGCCGTGTTTGACGATAGCAGTCTCATGATTTGCTCATTAGTTTTCACAAATCGAGGTCCAATTCTATCGATTTTGATCGTTGAACAGTATCATGGATGGTGAGAGAAATTATCATGTCCAGATGGTGATGCTTATGATTTGTTGTGCCATCTTGCATCTCGGTGTAAAAACGTTGTGCGATGCCTTGTCGGCCTTTTTATATTCTTGGTTTATGTGTATGACGCAGAAGTGGTTTTATGTACATAGAGAGAGAATTTGCTGGACAGCCAACACATTTGCTTATCGAAGTGTGCTCTTTAACGATATTGCAATCCTCTTTAAGCAATTTTCTAGTATTAAGGTTATTGGAAACCCCTTTAATATTGTCTGATAATTGATTGCTCTGTTGAAATCATTAGTATGAAAATATAATGGTACTCTCTCCGTTCCTTATTATAAAAGACATTTGATGTTTATGGCATGTTTCTATATATAAGAGACACTTAAAAGTTGTCTTTATTTTTTTGTGTTGATTTCTTATTTTACTCATATTTATTGTCTCCAACTCATACTCTTTCTACTTCCTACTTCTCTTTCTTTTAATAATTTATCATTGTTCTCTCTCATGTTCTCTCTTCTTATTAATGAGGGTATTTTTGGGGAAAAAAATTATACTTTTTACACATTGATTATTCTTAACTAATTTTAATTGTTTTTTTTATCAACGTAATTCGGTTATTTGTCTCTTATAATAAGGAACGGAGGAAGTACTTTACTACTATGATAATGTCTAAAATAAGTTGTCTTCATTAATTGATGGTTAAGATTGTTTAAAAATAATTAACCCCTTTTGGAAAACTTAAAAGTGATAAGATGTATTTCACCCCCAAAAAAAAAGGAGTGATAATATGTAAAGATGATTCAGATAAGTATTGCTACACCCTGGTTCATGTTCCTTGTTCTGAAGTTGCTCGTGCGCCCCTGGAGGCTCAATATGCACAAGATGTTTGATTAGTATATTCCGTGCCTCTTGTGCTCTTCAATAACCTCGGATATCTTGACGGCACATCTAAATGGGTAGTTATTGTATGTCGTGAATCCTCTTGGAGTGAGAACACTATTATTTTGTATTTTGTCCGTTGCCAACATCTAGATATAATGTCTGGTTTTCTAACAAGTCGCCTGCTCTGTATCTCTCTAGTATGTGTGGTAACTCTGAGAATCCTCCTACTCAGCAGATTAGATAGACTTTTTTTATCACTTGAATGCTCCGGAAAATATTGCTACTACAAAACGCTAGTTGAAAAGGTCTAATTTTAACGATGATTTCCAAAATTTTTTGATAAAGTTCGTCAAACGAAGGACCTCCCCACAAAGGCATTGAATTCCAACGTCTTTCAACGAGTCTGGCTGAAAACCATTTCAAATAGTCAATGTGTGTGCCTAGATCCTCTTTAATAGCAATAAAACCCATCTCACCTCTATTGCTTGTCTTGTGCTGGATGATTTTCCGGTCTAAAACGATGTCATCACCAGCAGTGAGCACATACTTTATGGACAATACGTAATCAAAATTGCCCTTTATTTCCCTTTTTGCTGCTTTCTAGAACAAATTAAATATACCATTTCCATGGACAATCAACTAGCAAAGAATAAAAAGGGAAATGAACAAATTATGCTCTTTGATGAACAAATCAATTACATAGGGTTTTTTTTTTGGGTTGCTTTCTTGAACAAATTAAATGACCCATTTTTACGGACAATCAACAAGTAGGGGGGGGGGAGAGGAATGCATTTTCAGGAAAAGAACAACCCAAAGAAAAGAGAGAAACAAACAAGGCCGATGAGGCCCGTTAGGTAGTTGTATGTGGGAAAAGGCCCATATATATGGCGGGGTTTAATTCAGTGTGTTTGGCGGTCTCGGCGGCGAAAAGACCGCGACCTCATAGCCCTACTCTTCAGGCAGATTGTTCTGGTTTCCATATATAAAGGAGCAACACCGCACAAGAGCCTTTTGGGGCCTAAATTCAAATCAAAAGCTATATCCCCAGAGATTACCACTGAGACGGAAATTAGAGGGAGGGAGTGGTACCCTTCACCCCCCAATCTTTATAGATTTGCTCCCATCCCCATTACTCACACTCTCAATTGACAATCGTGAGTGCTCTCTCTTAACCCTAGCATCCTTACATTTTACCTCTCTCTCTCTCTCTCTCCCTGCTCTTCCACTATGCCATGAATTTTGGTTTTCTCACTTTTCTTAGCTATTGAACAACTTCATTGATGCTTTGTTTATGAGTACTCTTTGGTTTCCTTTTTGGCTTTGGCAATAGATGGATAGGTATCAAAGGGTGGAGAAGCCAAAGGCAGAGACTCCAATAAATGAGAACGAGATACGCATTACTACGCAAGGCAGGATGAGGAACTATATTACGTATGCCACCACTCTCCTCCAGGTATTCTCCGATGGCCATATTTCTCGCCTCCTCCTCTCGGGTGGGCTTGATGCTTGGTTAGAAAGCCTCCTCCTCTCGGGCGGGCTTGATGCTTTGTTAGAAAATTTTAGAATTTCAAATATGGGAATGAATATGAAAAATTTAAAATTGACATGTTAAGTGCTGAACTTGATGTGAAGGTTGCTTCCTGAGGGGAAAACAATAGCTCTCTTGAACTATTGGTTTGTAGAATGCCAATGCTTCTTTCTGTCCCTACCATTTATGTTAAGTGTACGTGATATACTCGACCTTGCGAATCATTTCTTCATAAACATCTTATTAACTTCCCTGTCAAGAAGTGGGTGAAAGATCAGTGAAATCTTAATCATTTCGTAGGCTGAATGGCGTCCTGGCATTTAACTAACTTTACCAACCCATTTACTGTCAGATTACCGAACTTGCCCTTCTTTTTCACGGAACTTGCGTTGGAGTAGGATTAATCCTGTTTCACAACTCTTGGTGCGTGTGGTCTAAACCCTAGAAATTGACAAGATGCAATGTTTCTTAAGTTTGACTTGTTTAAACTGGTGGTTGGGCCTTTTGTGAATTCTACTACCTTGCTGCTCTTAGCTTCTGGTTGCACTACTTTATCAATAATGAGTACACTACCTGACTACCTGTGTAGCTAATGTCTCTCTTGATACGTGCCGTTTTAGGGATATATGAAATTGTATTGCTTACCTTTCTTTTCGTTGTGTCCTTAATTTGCACTTTGTGATTGAAATATTATTTAACTTTTAGCTTCATTTTCTAAGTGAAGAAAAAATAAATTCAACAACAGTGGCTTCCATGGATTTGCATGGCGTCTGGGACTGTCCTCAATATTCATGACTGTAAACAGCATGGCTTTCTACAACTTGTTATAGATATATTGACTTCCCAATAGTTAGCTTGTCAAAAGGATATTCATTTTTTTGTCTTTTTTTCCTGCTATAACATACTCTTGTGTAATTTGATATTTACTTTGGATACATAATCTGTTTACATTGATTCTTAGTTAGTGCTAGGTTTTAACTAAGTTGCCATTTTGATAGGGTCCATACTTGCAAGCTTTATCTAGAATCGGCTAATATTTAAATGCTTCCGATATATTTCTCAGTCACATGGATCTTACTTTGGCAGTATGTTTATAGGAGAAAGGGTCCGTGGAAATTGTTCTTAAAGCAATGGGCAGAGCTATCAATAAGACTGTGATGATCACTGAATTGATCAAGGTGAGAGGGCCAGCTTCTGTGTGTTTTATGGGTAAGTGGTTAGATTTTTTTTTTTCTTGCTCTGTGAGCGATCTGTTTCTTTGCTTCAGAGAAGGGTTGTTGGTCTGCATCAAAATACTGCTATTGGATCAACTGACATAACGGATATGTGGGAGCCACTAGAAGAGGGCCTTCTTCCGTATGGAACTGCTAAAACTTTTCATGCTACCCTGACTAATAAATGATTGATTTGTGTCCATGGGATTAACCTTTTTGTTTATTATTGCATCCTCAGTTTGGAGACTACTCGACATGTTTCGATGATCACAATTACTTTGTCAAGGAAAGAACTGGACAAGTCCTCTACAGGGTAAGAACTAGTATAGTGGTATGCAACATTATATTTTGCTGTATCTGATTTATCACTCTCTCGATAGATACAATTGCAACATTATGTTTGTGTCTCACGCACCATGAATTCTCACAGGTTACTTGTCTGCTCTGTGTGTACTGGGTCTCCAAGGAAATATTTGACTGTACTTTGTGCTTATCGATTTCTTTACTGACTTGACATTACTTTTTTCTTTTTTTTCCCCGAACTAATAGGTTGGTGTCAAGGAGAATATGATAGTTTTTAAGATCCGTCCTGTTTGTGAGCTTCTAAATGTTGTTCCTGTTGCTGTAGTTTTAAGTGTTTTCTCTCATGCAGATACCAGCCTCCTCTCCCAGCTGATCAAGTAAAACCTTTGATTGAATATGAAGAGGAAGGAGGTGATTTATTTAATTCTTTTTTTGTTTCAGTAGGCTTGTGTGGCTAATATGACATGGCTTACTAAAATTTGGTCTGCAACAGAGGGCACACCGGTGATGCGAGGAAGAGGACGTGGTCGTGGAAAGGGCAGGGGCAGGGGCAGGGGCAGGGGTAGAGGTATTGCGGACTAATTTGTTGTTCACTTGTTTGATTGGAATTGAATGTAGTATGAGCGTACATATTTGCTTTGTCATATAATTTTTGGGTTCTTAAAACTGCTTTTAAGGAAACAATCTGTTTTGCATGCTTAGGAAATTATAATGGGGGTATGGACTATAATGGAGATGGTTGGGATGGTGGACGTGGCTATGGTGGTAGAGGGCGTGGTCGTGCAAGGGGCCGTACTCTCTGGGGTAGGGGACGGGGCTATGGTGGACAGTCGGTTGGTTATTATGATTATGGGGAATATGATCCTCTGCCTCCCCAACGTGGTAAGCCTTTTCCATGAAATATAGTCTTCTAGCAAATATTATGGTCTCAAAACTGCCCCTCTAGTCTCATATACAAGCAAAAAAAAAAAAAAAAAAATTCTAGCAAATACTGATAAATTGTTATGCCCCTATTGCTTTTAATTTTGGCTTGTACCATATGAGCTGTGGCATAATGATGTGTTGTTTCAAGTTTGTTGAGCTAAATTCATGTGTGCAGTAGTATTTTGGCATTTCATAGTACTGGGAATAGAAACTAACTTTCCTTATTTAAATTCAACCAACTGTTTTTACTTCTATGCAATTGTCTTTTTTTCCTTAAGTTACTGATTTGTATCTCTGTTTTAGTGGTTTGCATCTGACAAATTCCTTCACTTGAAAATGTTAGTAATTCATTTTGAGGCTCTGCAGGTCGTGGTCGTGGAAGGGGAAGGGGCCGTGGACGTGGTCGCATGTTTAGATCAGATGGAGCTGGTAGGGGGGCAGCGGCTTAATTAAGCTGAGTTGTGTTGTCATTATGTATATGTTCAGTTAGAAGAACGGTGGCCTCTTCGCTTTGTTTCCTTGTGAGATCTGCTTATGTTTTCGCATAATTTGGAACGTCAAAGTGTTGCAGCCATCGTCCTTGGTCCTTGCAGTTTTGTCGTCTTAGTTACTTTCCCTATCCTTTGTAGTGTCTCAGGATTTAGTGTTGGCGAAGTTCTGTAGGTTGTGGTTAGATATAATTTATGCGTCTTCTTAGCAATTTTTTCATATCAAAATTGTATAATTTTTTTTTTAAATTAATAGAGAGTATATCAGTGAATTCTTTTTATAGCTGATCTACGGATGTTGAAGGCTTTTCTTCGTCTGTTGGACGGAAATCATGTTCTGATCACTCAGTCCCATGACGACTTGCCTCCCGGGAGTCCCATTTTTGTTAAATGGTGGATTGAGCTCTGGTAATTGAAGAACACATTTGAAGGATAGCACCATTAAACTAGTCCGCATTTATGTGGGTTTTGCATAAACACTAATAACCATTCCCATTCAAACTTTTACGGTTTGAATTGACATCACTTCCGACTTCGTCCAAGTCTCTCTTTTTGTTGCTTATTTCTAATTGCCTCGTTTGGCCAAGAACGAAGCTGCTTCTCATTATTTCTGCATTTAAATTATCAATCGACGAGAATTTCATTACGGGATTCGGCTCCAACATCACTTCATATAATTAATCGTGTTATATCAATTCCTTCGTCTGATTACAAAAAGCAACAATTTTTTTGTTAAAAAAGATTTTAGTTTTTATAATTATGCATTTGGTCAGAAAAGTTTTCTGAATACATGTTTAAGTTTTTTTCTCCACAAGGCAGTCCTTAAGTTGTGGTCAGTCAAAATTTGACCTCAACCCGGATTTTCCTTTGGTGTCGAAAACTTAGCTAGCAAACTCACCTGAATGACTTGGTTTGAAGTCGAGCACTTATTTGTTTTTTTTTTTTCAATTTGAACAAACTTAATCACTTAATATTAATTAATTTGCGTTTTAAATCCACCTATTTTGATTTAGTTAGAAATAATTACATTATGTATATAAATATATGTACTTAAACTCACTTTTTACATCCCTTTCTTTTTGTAGCTGGTCGTTCTTTCAGATTTGGGTAATTTATCTTGAACTCAGTAACTGTACTTTATTATCAATAACTTGTCTTACTTAGTGCTCCATCCTCCATGTCATGCATAAAAACATTTCTAGTTAATTATAAAAGCTTCATCAATAACATTTACTCTTCTCTTTTAAAAAAAAAAAAAAAAACAAAAGCAGCAAGAGTATATAATTGTCCACACACTCTTTGATATATAATTGTCCATACACTCTTTGAACTTTAAGACATGTCCCAATCCTAATGACGTTCTAATACTCAACGTTTTTTGTAAACTTTTTGGTATTAAAAAAGAACTTCCCCTCACCTTATTAAAAGAAAAAAAAGAAGGAAAAAATGTTAATAACCTTTTATTTACAGAACTGAATGGCATTACTTGTGGTATAAATGTATAATAGATTGGCTGACCAGACTAACCTGACAACTCAGATTTATACGACATTAATTATTTCACTTCTTCTAATCATTCTACCAATGAAGAAATTCATCTCTTCGATTTCGTTTCATTTTCCAACTTTCGTTGGAAAGATGGAGGAACAAATTCTGAGTTAGTAATTTTATTTTTGTTGAAAGGAGTTCGTAAAATTAAAACCAAGGCCCTTGATGAATCATTTCACCAAATGTAACAAACAGAAGTTTAAACGCGACTAAAATGGCCGTATGTGATAAAGGACTTCATCGAATTTGAAATGCTGAAAATTTTATGGACCCAATATAATTAAGCTTTTGGAATTGGAATTAAACAAAACATGAGTTAATAACCCACAAGTGTGCTATTTCTAGAAGTGAATTTCTATCTTTAGCACATATCGGGTCAAATATAACACTTCTGACCATTGGATTACACTAAATGGTAATTTCTTTAGTATTTGAACGCGTATGTCAAGTTTAGGGATATAGAATTTGGGAGAAAGGATTGAAATAAGAAACAAAGCCTCAGAACTGGTTTGTGCTTAAAAAGTCACACTGTTTATGATTCCCATTTCATGAGATTGACACATAGCATACCGTCCGTTTTATGAAATGCTTCAGTAATCTGTTATAATGCCATCCCATTGTGTCGCCATATGTGTGCGTGTGGGTGTGTGTAGATAGAAGATCAGGATGTTCAGTTATCTGAGGAGCTAAATTAGATGATAATATTTCATCAGACCACGTAAGTACAACTATTATTCCAACCTACTCCACGCCTGCGACAAAAGAACCGATCATCACCTTAGTGAACTGATAAAAGTATCATGTGGATTTCTCCGCAGATTCATCAAAATCAGACACCGACCTAGTTCCGATTAGCCTTCAACCTCAGTTTGTTTGAATAAACCGTCACAGGTGTTTGAAGTTTTCTTCCTCTTGTATCTGGCGGTTTCAAGCATTAATCGGTGTCGTCGCCATATATATGTGCTCGAGAGATCGATATCTCCGTTGCTTCTTTGTCGCAAGGACCTCTTCTTTCCAAAAAATCTTCTTGATTCTGGCGGGGATTAGACCGCTGAGGGTTTGATCAACCTCCTCTTCTTCGTCAACGAAGCTTCTGCTCCTCTTGCCGATAATGCTGTAATTGTTATCTTCGTCGCTGAGCATCATAAGCTGGTAAGCCGCAGCCAGGTCCGACTCCGTCAGGTCATTGCCGGTGTTATTACCTGAAGAAGATGCTTCTGATTCTGCCATTAGAATCCCGGGATGCACACCGGTAAACTCTTTCCTCAGTTCTTCTTTGAGAAGGTTTTGGCTCTTGCGTATTTGTTTGGCTTTAGATTGATGTGAGAGAGAGAGAGAGAAGACGAGGGAGGGAAACCGGAAGGATATTTCTATGAAGATGACGACCTAATTATTTATATTATTTTATTATTCTATTTTTTTTATTGCGTCTACTCCAGAATAAGTGTGAACCATTGGGCTGATCCGACGGCTTGTGTTTCCATTACCAACTTCGCTTTTTTGAGTAACCGTAGGAGACGTTGAATATGAGGCAATGAGGCAAATCAGAAATGGACCAAGGTTCGTCTTGAAATCAAGAATCAGCCATGCTTTCTCTCTTTCTTGCCTTGGATGACTGATAAATCGCAAGGTCCGCATTAGTTGTTAGACTGCATTCCAGCCGTCGGATTCTTCACCTAATTAAGCATTAGTCAAGGGAGAGTCCATCCAGCGCACTTTCTTCAATTCCTTTCATGAAAAGCTTCAAGTTTGTTAGAGACAAACTTGTTTTCATCAGCAAACTCTCTTTTCTTTTCCTCCGCTGTGCTAGTCCTCTCGCTTGCTATACACGTACCGATCAAAGAAAAATTAATCAATATAAAAGACTACTTGGTTATATCATTTCTTAGGTAAAGCGCTACATCTTTTATGTCAAAAGCAAAAGAACTGAATCTTGAACTTTTTAAGCTTTTTTAAACAAACATCAGTTTATGTATTCTTATTCAAATAGATGTACGTGAGTGTGATTAGTATAACTAGAAACCTAAAGCAATAGAGATATCTACAAATATGCGCAGCAGGAAGGAGAGATCGATGCTGCTATACTTCTGCTAAAACAGAATCATAAACTGTACTTGCAAGGGGCGGAAGTTAAAATGTTCAGAGTTTAGATATTTTTTCTTTTAGTTCTCTATTTATGCACTTTACCGGTGTTAATGCAAGTTTACAATATATTTGGAACTGCTGGTACCGTCAATATTCGTCTCAGGCACCAGAAATCATTTGAGGCTGGGGTTCAAGTCTCCAAATATAGCTGAAAGAAATAACGAAGTTATAAAGAAAACACAATAGTAAACCTGCGAGGGTTTCTTCTTCTCTTGCATGTTCATCGCTTCGTTGCTTCACAGATATTTCGACATATTTACACTTCGCTACCAATGAAATGCTTGTTTAGTTATTTTATGAAGTCTGAAACCTCTCGAAATGCAAGTTAACTAGACGGTTTTCAGTTGCCCCAATAATGTGGTCAGTACTGGTCAGCATTATATTCTTGTCGATATTTACTGCTCATATTATTAATACGTGATAAGCATTCAAATTCAAGCCACCGTTCTGTATGATAACATATTGTTTGTCGAAGCGGCAAATTAAATCTTCTTAGATATGATTACTGGATTCACATATCATCAATAAGACAGTCAGTTAGAGAGTGCAGATACATCTTCGTACGTATATTGATAAGTAAAGCACCATATATATATGAACATATATACACATGGTCTGCTCGCTCGGGATTTGCATGATCATTTATCGTTGCGAAGTTTACGTGCTCATTAATAGCACAAGCGTCAAAACTAGAAGTAGTTGGAGCATCAATTAATTAAAGAGAGCAATCATGACTGAAAGCTTAATTATCATTGCCAACCTTCACTAAATACTGATATGCAATAATTAGAACTTAGGAAAGTTAACTACAATTAACCCCCTCCTGAAATTTGGAGAAGCTTCTTTAGATTAATTAGCAAGCTCAAGCATCCAGCCCGCCCGCAAATTGCTCCCACGCCTCAATCGACACGATCAGCAGACAGTAATCCTGTTAGGGTTTTATTATCTGTAACATTTTATTTTCCGCTGAAGCCTCCGTCTTCGTAAATAGGTGCCGTGGCCTTGTAGATGTTCGCAAGAGAGCGATATTTGGGCTGCTTCGTCGGCCGATGATAAACCTCGTCTTTGCCGAATATCTCCTGGATTTTGGCCAAGGTTGTCTCGCTAATAACTGTTTGCTCAACCTCTTGTTCATGCCGTCCCTTTGCGTTTCTCTTGCTGCTGCTGCCATTGCCAGTGCTAATGCTGTTATCTTCATCGCTGAGCTGAATGAGCTGCTGAGCCGCTACAATTTCAGGTTTCAGGAATCGAAGGTCGGATTGTTCCGCCATTGATCTTGGATCTCTTGAGCCTTTTTTCTGTGTTTCCATGAAATAGCTCTTGCGAAGTTATTATTGGCTGACTTGGTGGAGTGGTGTGTTGTTGGAATGTAAAGCGCGTTTTGAAGCTGCGTGATGTACGAGTACGATTTCTGGGAAGCCCAATCAAAGAACGAGAGAGAGATTGATGAGAAACTGCTTCGTTGGTTCTATGAACATGGCCCGAAAGCTGCCTGAATTTGATGTTTCAGTGTCTCCCCTCTTGTACTTTCCCAAATTGATTGATAACCGTTGGATAGATCCGATCCGTATCAATGACCTGGGGACCGTACTTGATGCGGGGTCGTATATCATCAACTATAAATTCTCTACTTTTTATGCCAAAAGCCCACAGCAGCCCACAACACTCCAGTATTATTATAACAAGTAACATTAAAAATGATTTTAAGAATAATTAGTTATTCATCGTGAATGTAAGAAAAGGATTAGTTCATTTCTTAGCGTCGTGTCTTAAGAGTGTTTAAATGAAACTAAACTATGATTTAAAAAATAACTTCCTAATAATAGATTTAAAAAAATAGATTTTGTAATAGATTTTAGAATAATAGATTTCGAGAATAAATTTTATTAAAAAAATAATTTTGATAAAGTGAGAATATTTGAATGGTTATTGTCAAAATATTTTTTCATGTGCAAATTACTAAAAATGACATGAATTAATATGATATTTTTATAAAAAAAATATTTTTATTTTTATTTCTCTTTGAAATAATAAATTGTATGTGAAAAAATATATGATTAATACTACTTCCAGTCTTATTATAAGGGATAATTAAATATTTAATTTGATTATTAATATAATACCCCAATCTATTTTGTTTTATACATTTATCCATTTTGTATATCTTAAATCATGGTTTTATACCATCAAAAGTTATAAAAAAAATTTTACATTATAAAAAATCATTGTTTTATACCCCAAAACATGGTTTTTAATTCAAAATTAATTTTGTATAAAATTATGTTATTTGGTTATTTTCTTTCAAACTATGGTTTTCAGTGAAAAATGATTTTACAAAAAATTGACATGCTTGGATGGTTAGATTCTCAAACCATAAATTGCTTGCTACCCAAGCAGGTTTTAGATATGAAGGTAGACATTTTTTCATCTAGGTGTTTTTTTTGCAGGACTGTTTTGTTTAAATTCCTGACGTAATATAAAAAAACGTTTTCAACATTGAATTGAATATAACGCTGAAGAAAAGGAGACCCGACCTTAGTGCGCCATTGCATATAAAACAATTACGTTTTATATAAAATGTTTTGTGGAAAAATGTTTGCAGGAGCACGACAAAATAAAATTGCAAATCTATAATGCATTCTTCTTTTGCTATTGCGACATTACACTATCAAAGTAAGAATAAAGTCATAGGATTCATGAAAAACTGGTATGATGTTTAAGATAAAAATAAAGAATAACGCATTTTTCATAATTTAAACACCATTATAAAATTATAAAAATATAGAGTTTGAATTCACAGTTTACAAATTGTTTTAAGGGAAGCATGTGGTGTAATTTGAGTCACAACGCCCTGACTTTTAAGGTCATGAGAAAGTTGGAAGGGGGGGAAAAAAATGCCTGGACTACCCCATAATCAGTCAACAAAGCGAACCAAATAAAGTCACCAGCGGAATATGTCAATTCGAAATCTTTTAATGGGAGAAATGGAAATAACTCAGAAACAACAAATGGAGAACGCTTCTTTTTTTTTCCCCCCTAACCTTTGGAAATAAGAAATGAAAAGGCCCTTGCTATAATGGGTAAACTCTTTAGTCCAAAAATGGCTCAAAAACAACAATGAATTAGGATTAGGTTAGGTGGCATGAGATTGAAATCCATTTAAGTTCAAGGGGAAATAATTGGATGGGATTTTGTTATTATAAGCCCGGTTGAGTCTAAAATATTTTTCCTTATCTTTTGAGCCAATTTCCACACAGGAATGAATCTTTTATCTAACTAAATGAAAAATACTTCAATTGCAGAGGGGCTAAACATGGAAGTGGAGAAGTAGAATCTTTCAACTTTTTGTTCGCAATCACTTCTATTCTCTTTCGGCAAGGCTTTCGCTGGTTTGGTTGACTAAAGCCATTTCCAAACCTTTATTTCTTTAAAAGGAATTTTGTCTTGGTTCGCTGTTTTCTGTTTCTGACACGCGCTTTGCCTGACGTTAAGGAATAGGGTTGCAGTGCTTGGACACCTCTTTCACCGCGTCCCACACATTTAGAGTAATTAAAGCAACGGAGACTCTGACCAGTCAATACAATAATTCGTGCATCAAAGCGCTTTGAATTGATGAATGACGTAAACTAGGGGACTTCATTCACAGTTTCCCAAGCTTCTTTCAAGTTAATAGCTTATTACCATAAAACCCACGATCTCTGCTCGTGGCAGTTGCTTAGGTATTCAGATTCTGCCATCTCCAACAAGAAAAATCAGGAATTTGCAGAAAGGAACGAGTTAAGAAAGCAATGTGAAGGAAGATGGATCGGGTATCCTGTTGATCATAGAGAAGAGGATGCACAGCACAGGTGTTTCCTGCGCTCCTTCTCATCAAAAGTTGGCGCCGCCATGGTCCAACGTCCGTAGAATACCCAACTACGCATACCCTACAACCAAGTTCCTACTCGAGCCCCCGTGATAAGCATCGGGGTCCCCACGCCGCAAAGATCAGAAAGCCTCCTGTTCAGTTTACAGAGCAGAGCATTTGATTGAGCATCGATGCTCGGAAGAGGACTAAAAAGTGGGATCTGGGACGAACAAGAACATCCATACACGTTGGTATTACGGATGAAAAAGATACATGAGCAGTCTTCAAGGTCTTAAACAAGAACCATACCTTGAAACAGGACAACTAATTTAAGATTAAAGACCCCTTCATTTTGACGAGGGAATAATTTATCATTCAATGCTCTTCTATAAGAATACATAAAAGCTGGATAAAGAATGACGCCAACAAAATAACACAGAAATGTAATCAAAGAATAAATGGAAAAACCTCCTATCACAGGTAACAATGTGTCGTCCTCCCTTCCCCTTCCTCTTTATCTACACACCCCAAAAATACAACTTTAATCCAACAATTCGTGCAATATTACCACGCGTGTTGTATCAAGTGAAATTGCTTCTTCCTCCACGCTGTGTCTAGCTGGACCACGGCTTCAGCCTTTTATTCATGACTCGTCACAATTCAATCCACAAATTTCTAACACAGGTCCGTCTCTCGAAACAAATGGGTTGATTCGAACCCACATAAGAGTTAAGATGGAAGCCAGCAGGATTGACCAGACCAATACGATAGTCGGCATCCGGTCTTGCTTTCCCAGCAAACCCTTCAGGAATGGGTACAGATGGAGGATGACCCAGAGGGCAAAGAATAACCTTCCGAAGAGGGGGCCCCATGAGTCATACCCATTGTTTATGGCATCTGAGACACCAACCACAACCCCAACAATATTTATGATCAATAATGTAGTAGGAGGGATTAAGAGTGAAGTCCACTTGAAGATGTAGAGCTCTGAAAATTCTCCATCATCAGCAGCTTTCGATGTAACAGTGAAATTTGTGTCCACACCAGCCAAAACCTTCAGTAAACCCTGGAAGAGTGCAAAAAGATGAGAAGAAACACCTCCAATAACCCAGAATTGTTCATTTCTCCACCAATCATCTATGCCGACACCACCCCACTGCATCTCAAGAATACCAGTTGCTGCAATGGATATGAAGAGGGCCATGAAGATAAGACTGGCGTAGTTGCTAATCTGCATATTAAGAGAGATAAAACTGCAGGTTAGTAACCATGTGTGCCCTTCCGGCTTATCATATGAAGTAAAACCCGTAAGCTCAAGGAGTTTCTTTCTTCATCAACAAAAGAACTTAAATATTGCAAGCAATACCTCAGGCACTATAAATTTTCCAGTCAGAAGGCATATAGCTGGTAGAGTACAGTAAACAAGCAACGGAAGGGAAGTCCATGGATACACAACGGAATTGATATAAGAAAATCGCTCCAACCAGTTTAACCCACCACCATAGCCATACCAGATTGGGCAATGTCTGCTCAAGAAAATCTCAACAGAACCAAGTGCCCACCGAAGAACCTGGTGTAGACGATCTGATAGGTTTATGGGAGCTGACCCTTTGAATGCAGGCCGCTTAGGTATGCAATAAACAGATCTCCAACCATGGCAGTGCATTTTAAATCCAGTCAAGATATCCTCCGTGACAGAGCCATATATCCAACCAACCTGATGATGGGTCAAAAAATTTTAGGATCAAGATAGTTGATGAGAAAATGCATATATGTTTTTCCATTACTCTTCAGCACATACCTCTTTTCCCCATTCAGTTTTGTCTTCATAGCCACAGCTGATGACCTGGATAGCTTCTTTTAGAAGAGATGAACGACTGACATTTGGTGCAAGTCCCCCATTTTCCAGAAGGGTGGAGCCTACAAACACAGGGGATTGCCCAAATCTCTTCTCCAACTTCATTTGAGTCAAATTAGTTGAGTTATCACCCTTAGCTCCTGCCCAAAAAATCATAAAATAAAAACTCCATCACTATCTTTCTAACTTCACAAATGTTCAGATTGCAAGAATCGCAGTTCTAAAGATCCACCTCCAATTCCCTCCTCAATGTTTTCTAGTGCATGTATCTGCTTCGATGCATCCCCAAGCTTCACCTTCTTCTTTGTCTCCTTTTTGGACTTCCCATTCTTTTTCTTTCTAAAGCAGCAGCAAAGGCAGCAACACCATTTTGGCCAGCAGTTGCATGTTTTGCTGGGCCGCTTCTTCTTGGCAGGTGCATCATATCCATAGAGTGCTTGCCTTCTGAAAACACACCCAGTTCCAACATAAATTGGTCCTTGCAAGCCATCCAATCCTTTCATGTTGATCTGTTTTCAATTGAAAAATTAGTGATTTCCAAAATAAATAGGTAAAGAAAATAGTGAAACAGGCAATGCCACAGGAAAAATAGAACTTACATCAAAAAATACAACATTTCTGTTAGAGTATCGGTCATGGCGATCAATTCCATCAAATCTCTGAGGGAATTGCACGTAGCATACTTTTTTCCCAGATTGAGGGTCCATCATAAAACACATAGCTTCTCTAAGCGCCTTGCTATTGTTAATGTAGTGATCACAATCAACATTCAAAAGATAAGGTGCATTTGAGAGGATTGCTGACACTCGTACCTTCACATATTGTAGTTAGAAAAACATGTCATCCAAGGTACTAGATCATCAACTGCACGAGTTCAAGAATCTTAATAATTTGATACTTACAAGAGCATTCATAGCCCCAGCCTTTTTGTGATGATCAAATCCTGGTCTCTTTTCTCGTGAAACATAAATCAAGCGAGGCAGCTCATTGCCTTCAACATCAGGAACACCATCCTGACCGAGGAATACCTGTTAAAAAAAAACAAAAAAACAAAAAAAAGAACGTCACTTTCATTTCCTGCTTCACATGCAGCATGATAGGAAGAATTCAGTCCACTAATAATGTGAAGATGGGCTTAAGCTAGTCTAATTGGATTCCAAGGAGGCGGGTCAGCACTAAGCAAGGGGCTTCAACAACTAAGACATCTCTTTCAATGTCACTAAAGACAAGAGTCCTAGTGATAAACCATAATCCAAGAAACAGGAAAGCAATCAACGACTCAGCAGGGCCCAATAATTTCAACCACCATCACATTAAACAAACAAGATTGCACCAGTTAAAAAGACACAGCATATTACCTGAATCATGCCAGGATGATCTCTCACATTATTTCCAGGCCAAGGAGTCCCATCCTGCATGGTCCATCCATCCTCAGGAACCTTCTGTGCTGTTGCTACCAAACTGTTTATCCTCACCTTGAATTCTTCATATTCCCTCTGTAATACCCAGGAAAGACACGGTCGTGAGTCAAACGTTTCATATTGTTTGCAAATATTAAGCATAAAAAGCAATTTATTTATAAATAAAAGGGTAAAAAGTTTCATACCTTCATTGCTCTCCTTTCCCTGACAAATGCTTGATGTACTTTATTTTTCAGATAGTCAATCTTCTGACAAAAGTACCATTCTGGGGCTCGGGGCTCAATATTGTATTTCTTACAAAAAGGGACCCATTTTCTAGCAAATTCAGATGTCTCAGAAAGCGCTTCAAAAGTGAGCATGGCAGCACCATCATCAGAGACATAGCAAGACACTTTATCAACCGGATAATCAACGGCAAGGATGGAAAGCACAGTGTTTGCAGTTATTAGCGGAGGTTCTTTTGAGGGATCAACAGTACTGACAAATACGTCAACACTGGATAACTCAGAAGGCTTTCCTTCTTTTTCATACCTGCACCCATGCAAAAAGCCAATACTGAGAAGCACACTACGATTGAGCAAGAAAAGGTAGAATGGCATAGGCCAGGCACATTAGCGATCAGACGAAATTACAAATAAGGAAACAAAAGGCACTGGCCATGGTCACACCAATTACCTAAGTGATAGCCGATCAAGGTATGTTTCTCGCTGTATTGGGTACCACTTTGGAAACTGATCCATAATCCAGGATACAGCAAACCATATTTCACATATGACTGATGTCAACCACAGGGCATATGCATCATTGACTGGATGGAGAATTCTATAATGGAAAAAAAGCCCTAGAATCACAAGACGGAGCATTATAATCATTCTGTATGGATTTATCTTGCTTGAAGGAATTGGAAGCTTCCGTGATAGTGGTTGCCTGCCTTCATCCATCCTGATAAAATACATTGAGAAAATCATATTAACAAACAAAAATAAATGACAAGAAATGTGCCGCACAGAATTAGAAAAAATTGAGAAATGACATATAAATCCTACACTCATTAACATTTAAATGATCCAACCACAAAACCTAAAAGCCAACAAAGTAATTATCTCTACCAAATCCAATGGGCTGTATAGCTTGTAATGGCAAGAATTACGGAACGTAGATTCAGAGACATACATTGGCAAATCAGAGTCATCCAACTCATCACCAAAGTTTCCTCCGTTATTTCCTTCATGCTTCACCACCTGGAGTTTGTCACCCTGCCTCTTCTTCCAATCCTCCATCCGGTCTTTCCAACGCACACTTCCATACCCATATACTGCAAGGTCTTTGTTTGGAGCCATAGGCCTAGGTTGCACTATGATAGCAGAAACATCAGCATCGCAAACTCTCGGTATAAACAGATAACATGAAAGGTAGAAATGCAAACAAACAATGTTACAAGACTTACAAGGAATAGATGGATCATTATAGGGCATGGGATGAACTCTATTTGCATGATTCATAAATGGAGGAACAATTAGAGCATGTCGATCAGAAGATATCTCTGAGTCCTATCATCATAGAAAAATAGTGTCATGCAGCAATTTCTATGACCAGTGTGCAACAAAACACACTTCAAAGGAAAAAGGCAATGTTACAAAAAGGAAAGCTTGCAGATTTACCTCCTCCCCATATGTCAAGAGAGGAATTTCAGAATTAAGAGAGGATTCATGTTCCAAATTTCCAGGGATTCCAGACAGGGTTGATTCAGACATTGGGTGTGGGCCCAAAGCATCAGGGTCCCCATAATCAAATTCATTGTCCAAATCATCAATGTCATCCTCATCTTCATCACCTTCAACCCTTGGACTACCTGCAATCCATTTGTTGGTTAAAGAACATCCATAAGGGAAGTGCTTAGAAAAGTCAAAGACAAAAAAAAACAACTACAATTTCACCTTTGATGCGCTTGTATCTGGTTTTACACTGTGGACAAGCCTGATTTCCCTCCCTTCTTTCATACTCGTAGCAGGGCCGACAAACAGGGAAAGCACATTCATTACAAGCAACAAAGGGCTCCCCGTCCACCGTAATCTCTATCTCATCCCCACAAATCTGACATATTTGTCCACTTAACTCTTGGACAGACTTAATCTGAACAGAAGAAACCAATAAAGGAAAATGTCACATGAACCTGATATTCATATGCACAATTCCAAGTATAACATGCCCAAAGCATACTGCATTAACAAAAATATACCCTTTGAAAAAATTATGAATCTAAGTACTTCGTCAGTTGCACAGATGCGCTCATTAGTAATTTCAATGTGAATGAAAAGTAAACCATACATGACCATAAAATCTTATCAATTCGTAGAAAAAGAAAGGCAATTCTTCAACCCTTATCAATCAATTATGCTTTTAGGCATATATAAACCTATTACCATAAATGTTCAATCGTCGTCTACCACATAATTCAGAAGGGTCAAAACCGTAGCACAATCAATTAAAAGAGACGGACGTAAGCAATCTAGAATGACCTATTAAAAGAAAAAAAACACAATTGACTGAATAAAAGTGACTCCTAGCTGCATAAAGGAAGCACCCCCTCTCAACTGTAACATGAATAAGAAAGTAAGCACGAAAGCTTCATCAAAATATAAAAGCCTTTTGGGGACGCCATTTTCGTTGAGAAGTAATGATAGTCATAAGGGATACGAAGCAGACGCCGAGAATCGAGATGACCATGAACCGTTAATGAACCAAGGCAAAGAGGGGGAAAAAAAAAACGGGGCAAATAATTTTCGTTCGATTTTCGTTCGTGACTAGGATCAGAAGAAAAATTACTCAACAATCGTAGGGGGAAAATGTCTTAGAAACCTGACATCCTGTCTTCCATCAAACCAAAAAAAAGTCATAAAAGACTGAAATGCAAATGGATATCCAGCCATCGTCGATAAATAACAATAAAAGTTTCCTGGGCAGCTTACCCGTCCATTCTCATCCGCATTGATCAGGACGAACTCATTCCTGTTGTGAGAACCAGCTATGAGTCGTCCTCCGGTGTGCATCACTGACAGCTCTCTAGGTCAACAAGTCTCAAGTCGTCAAATCAAGACGCCCAAATTGGAAACCAATATTCTTCTGAGACTACCCCCACCTGTGGCTCAGATCCGCTATCGCATTGGATGAGACGGTCCAGTACATCAAGCATCACAAAAAAGCCAGACCTCTCATAAGGAAAATCTACAGGATCGAAAATGACTGTTCATCATAAAAGAGATACAAGGAAAAAAAAAAACTCTGGAGGTGCGCTGCTATCAGGATTCATTCACAACCCAAGTCTCCAGTCTCGTTTGTGACCGGACTGGTCCTAGTCTATGGCGAAATTGAGAAAGAGAAGGGGGGCAGGGAGGCAGTGAGTACAAAGAGATGAGGGTTGAGAGTGTGTGGAAACGAAGACTCGTAAGAGAGGAGGAGACACAAAGAAAGGAGGGGACAGAGACAGAGAGATCGAGAAACAATGAATTGAGAGGGATTAAAAAAGGGCAAAATACAGCAAATTTTTCTTAATTGAGTTGGGTGGGGCCCAGATGACGGTGGTGGCGCCGGGTGATGCACCCACCGGAGTTTGGTGAGAAATACTTTTCCCCACTCAGTATTAAAACTTGGAAAACGAAAATTGTGGATAATTTTTCTAAGCCCAGAAAATGTTAACTGTCGGCAGCAAACTCTAAATAGTAGCTTTCCTGTCGTCTTCTTGAGCTGATTGGAAATGTCGAGAACTAAACAACGTGCGTCGAGAGTCACTCTGTTTTCCACTGATTAGCAGCGAAACTACAACTACGGCGAGTCGCGGAGATACGAAGAGGGAGAGGAGATAGGAAGCGCGAAGTTGGATCCGCTCGCGCGGCGTAGATCGTGTCTTTTTAGCTCTCTCTCTCTACCCTGTACCGAACGGATACAGATCAGTGATTACTCGATTTCATACTCGGATGCGGATTCGTTACATGCTACTCCCGAATTCTATTTTTTATTTTTTTGTTAGACATTTTTTTTACTCGCCGCTGTTTGTTGTCTGATCTCGCTATCTAATAAAAGTCAACAGTAATTAGCTGTCTCCTTTCCTACTTCATTCATTCTTTTACTTTCTTTTTTTTTGGGCATTATGGGCTCTTCATATCTACAAATAATTTTGAATTCGTAATCACATTTCAGGCCACGAGAATTTAATTGTATTTGCCTGTTGCACATAAAAAGGAAGACTATCATCTGCAAAGGAACCTCGATAGAGGTCGAGATTATAGGTTTAATTAATAAAGTAATGAGCTAATTATATTGGGTTTGGTCATAATGGGTTCCTTACCATTGAAAATGAAAACGTGCCATTCGCTTTATTTGTCAATGGCAGAGATTGGTTTGCCGCACATGCTAAGGACGGTTGATGCTGTTTGACTGAGTATTTTATATGATCAAACCATATTATAGGAATTTTTTTAATAATTTTATAACTTAGTGACATAAATACTCTAAATATATTATACGGCGTATTGAGACGAAATTGTACAGAAATTCAGTTTTTTCCCCGGTGATATGTACAAGGAGATGGCGACGCTTCAACCAAGATATATGATACTAAAACTTGATCAGTTTAACAAAACAGAAAAAGGAATAAATGTGTGTAAATATCGGATCGGACCGGTCAGGTCAGATCGGAATCCAGTGAACTAGTCAACTGGCCTATATGATCAACCCCTGTAAACCAGAAAAATGACCCAGAGTGATTCAATCCAACCCGAGAGTAACCCAGTCCAATCCGATTGGTTTGGTGGATTAACCCGGTTGCCTCTTTCTTTTTTTTTATTTTAAATAATACTATATTTGGTCATTAATACAATACTTTATTTGACTTTTATTTTGCTCCTAAATAAAAAATCTAAATTTACTTTGTTTCTCATATTTATCCATTCTGACTAATAAACTTGAGTAGCAGGGATATTTTAGGAAAGATAACACGTATTTATTACAAATAACTAATTTAACTTATTTTCTTAATTTACTCAAACTAGTCAACTATATTTAAGACCGGAGGTAGTATTTTGATGAATTTTTGTCTTTATTTTTTTGGATAGTTGATAATTCTTACTTGGGATTGAAGGAATATGGGAAAGAATATTTTGTTATCATATATCTATTTTGATATCTTGCTTGGATCAATACCTGATTTTAAATATATGAGGTTATGATTTCAATTTGTCAAGGAATTACATAAAAGATTGGAAAGAAATTGTAAGTATATGATTATTTTATCAGTAATTCAATGTACTAAATTGATATTTTGTTCTATGATGGTTTGATGAAATTTATATTTTTTTATTTTTTTATTTTTATCAGGTTAGCTTCGATCTAACTAGCTAACTTTTAACCCATTATCTCGACCGATTTAATTACCAATCCGGTTTTTAAATATTTTGGATGCAACAATGCTTACATACACGAGTTTTTTTTTGGGCCAATCATATACAAGTATATTGAATCGACTGGTCAGATCCGGAATTATAAACGGTCGAACCGTTCGGGTCCACAGTTTATTGATCATGAGCTCTGAATGATCCTATTCGTGATGTTTAACCAAGTGACATGAGCTGGCCAACCTCTCCATAATTATTACTCCCTTTAAATATTATGGGTTCCAAACAAATAATGAAATCACCTTTTTGCTCTTGTCATCATCGTTATCTCACAAACTAAACAAACCCACTATTTCTCAGGAGTAAGAAGAGGGAAGAAAATAAAATATCAAGTGTATTCTTCTTAATTCAAATGATGCAATAACCACATTCACCACTCATATAAATGTGGGATGTTTTGTATATTTAAATAATAATTATTATTGACTAATATATTCACCACATGCACAAACGAACCATAATTTTAAGAAAAACCGTAAAAAAAAGACCACCAAAATAAAAAAATTACAAATAAGAATCCGTTACAATATTAATATGTCTTCTGATAACAATAATATTGGCTTTGAATAAATAAATCCTTATGGCAATGTTTTAATTTCAACGGTTTTTTTTTTTTTCATTTTCCTTAATTGTAATCGGCAGGCACCGTAATGAATGGGGTGCTGCTTTTTGTGGACCCCGTGAGAGAGAGAGAGAGAGAGAGATTGTGTGTGTTTGGGTACGCTGGTTTTGTTGAATGAATTAATTAATAGCAGTACATGAGCATGGAATAATGTGTCAGTTTTGGTGCCACATGGGCATTCCGCTGTCGGTGGCATTACATAATTCTCAATTTCCAATAGAGTCCTTGTCCTGATTTTATAAAAAGATCGCCCCACAGTCAAGCACACTGCATCCTTAAATAATTATTTTATAAATATAAAAAAATTAGTTAAATTAGTAATAAGTGTTATGTTTTTTAAAATATCCTTATTAATTATATACATTAGAATTAAAACTCTTTAATACGTGGGATCATCGTATACAGATTACTTTGGAAAAAATGAGTAGTATGAAAAATAAAGTGAATTGAAATCTTATATTTAAGATTAAATCGAATATCTAAATAATTCTTATATTTAAGATTAGAGGTAGTATCATATAACACTGGAATTTGTTGGCCTCCAGGTTCGGTTTAAGGATATCAAGAAGCACAAGATTATGAGTTCAATCCTCTTGTGAGTGTGTGTGGACTCCCTCTATAAGGTGATAATTGATTTAAAAGGGGGGGGGGGGAGACCTAGGATTAAAAATGCAAAGGAAAGAGTGATCACGCGAGAAAATTACCATCAGGTTGTATGTATGGATGTAAAAGTAACATAGAAGGGGCGACGTAACATGACATTCATTGAATGTGTCTGCCTGGGACGAGTATTATTGGCTCCAGAATTTGTCAGGTACCTTCATGTGCAAGGAGGGGGCAAAAAAAAAAAAAAAAAGGAGGAAGGGCCTTTGATTCTTTGAACATGGGAGTGATAAAATTGACATGACATGAGATGATATTAAGGAAGGGGGTTGTTTGATGCAATGATATACAAAGCATCCAAGAAAGTGGTGTATACGAAGCTGGTAAGTGTCGTGGCAGAACATGCACGCACTGTTAGATAGAATGGCAAGATGGGATAAAGGATGTGAGGTGTGGCTTCTTGACGGCGGCGGCGTCGTGGAGCCATGTGGTCAAATGCATCTAATAAAGTCATCAAAGAAGTGGGAGCCCTCTTGCTTGCGTGGCATTAATCAGAGCTGTGAGATGCAGTATATACTATCTCATATCTTAATTATAAAATC